>NC_045699.1:27170022-27475121 GCF_009834535.1 Camelus ferus
TCCCTCACCCACATGCAGGAAATATGTCCTTTGATCATATTTTCTTTCACATAAAGTCTCCCTAAAGAAAGAGACAAAATCTGTCTTGCCAGTAAGATTCCAAATGCCAAAGAACAAACTCTGAACTTCAGCTGACTCATTTTGTTGTGGAGACACATTAGGACGTAGTTGCTAACAGTCCACCTCTATAGATCTGGCTCCTGCCTTGAAGAGGAGGTTACTTCTGAGCTGGAGGATGAACCAGTAAATATCCACCACACTGACACAGAAAAGTACCACACTAAGTGCTCGCAAGAATATCAAAGTTACAAGGAACCTTAATTTCCAGGATGTCTAAGTAGGCAAAGTTAGATATAGTAAGAAGTAAATAGTAAGAAGAACACCTAGAAGCTAATCCTAAGTACTAATGCAATGCTGTTGGGATTCAATAAAGGTCAGAGTGAGATGAAGAACCAGGAAAAGCCATAAAGATAAGGTGGTGCTGGTGGTGTAACTAGGAAGGAAAGACGTGAGGAGCATTTTGTCAGGGGGACAATGTGCTCGCAATACATTATAGATTTTATACCTTTGTTGTCTAGGTTGAGAAAATAACCCTCCCGACTTTTGAACATAGTTACAACAGCACATTTTCTTCCAAGGTCCTAAAAGCTGACTTAAAAATTACCATTTGGACCACAGTCCTACTTGCCGTGGCAGTTACACAGACATGAGTAGCCATCAAACCTCTGGTTTCAGATTCGTCATCACCAGCTCTTGTATATGTATTTAACTACTGCTATAGCCAGTATATTGTAATAAATTGTAATGGAAAAGAATCTGAAAAAGAATGTATATGTGTATAACTGATTGACAGTTGCTATATACCTGAAACACAGCACTGTAAATATACGTCATTAAAACAACTAATTTCATGCAATTAAAGCTAAACTACTCTGAAGAACAGTCCTTTTGTTGCTATAGGAGACGGGTGAGAAACTATGAGTCACAGAAGGTCTATAAGGAGGACACCTTTGACCTATTTTGTTCCCACCACAAAGCCCGGTCCCAGCGTCTTTGCTGCCATCTGTGGAGGTGTATTGTCTTTAACCTCAGTGCCCACGTGTCTTCCAATATTTAGCATCCAAATGTGCTGAGAATTTCTTCCTGTACTCATGACAACACTCTCACATCTCCAGTCTGTGCAGATGATAATGAGCCTCTTATCTGAAACATTCCAGATAACAGTGCCCTGTCTTTCCATTTTAATGACCGCATGTATGTGGCACCTTTGTCCAGTAAGCTAAAATATTCACAACACTGGTCAGGTAGGTAAAGGGAAAAGATCTGCTATTTCCTCATGAATAAATGAATCAAGACACTGCCAATATATAGAGAGACATTAAAAAACATTCTTAGATCATATTTTAAATGTTTAGAGCTGGAATAGACCTCAAGCAAGGATCATGCAGTTTAACCATCTCATCTTAGAAGTAAAGAACAAGAGATTCAGGAAGGAGTTGACTTGTTCAAGGTCACACACCTAGTATGGGCTGAACCAGGTCACAAATTCATGCCTTTCTGTTCTTAGAAGAACAGTTAACTCACCTGCTCTAGACACCAAAGTATTTTACTCTTTCTTAGTATGTGTTGATTATAGAGTCCAGAAACCTAAGTCTTCAACTAGACCAATATTTATACTAAAAATTTCTGTGAAAATGTAATAGTCACCAATTTGCATTGCATGATTCTCCCTGGGAAAACCCAGTGAACCCGGTGGTTTTCCTATGACATGCTAAGGACGCATTTCTTTTCTCCACAGACAGTTTCTTCATTGCCAATGGTAAACACTATTTCCTCATGGAAGGGAAAAAAACTCATCAAAGCAATGACCACAGAAGAGAACATTTCTATTTTCCCTAAGCAAAGGCTTTTGGTGTGTGCCAGAGTACATTTGCAGGCATAAAGCCATCACTGTTGATGTTTCATAAACCTCCAAGCATTCATAATGCAAAACCACTTGTCATATCGGCTTTCAATTAATTTATAATTTATGTGTAAACTCATGAGGCTGGACATGCACTGGAGCATTACATAGATGCAGACAGCAAACCAAACACACACACACACACACAAACAAACCCCTCTCACTTTTTTGCTAGCTTTGAATGCCTAATTTTTTTTCTTCAAAGTGGCTCCTGCCTTCCTGAAGTGAGAAAGTTGACAACAGAAATCTGTTTTCATCTTTTATGTGGAGTTGACAAGTGGAGTAGACCAGGGAAAAGCCTCCTATTTTAAAATATTTTTGACACAAGCCACAAGAGATAGTCTTTTGTTGTGTTGTTTTTTGAACAAATATGGTGGTCTGTGTAATGGAATGAGAAAACTGAGTGATTTTATGAAATAAAAAGTAGTAACAACCTTTTCATATCTGGTGGGATAAGCCAGGTAACTGCCTTTTGGAGAGATGAGTAGCTAAGTTTACTGAAGTCCCGAGGTGGAAGGCCCCGATACGCTAGGGTTAGGGGTGAGAGGTGGGAATCATTACTATTGTCCTGAAGAATATAGCAGTTCTCCTGCTGCAGATTGGGTCCAAAGCACCCTGCCTTCCACTCAAGGTCTTGTCCTCACTGAATTAACAGTGGGGACTGTGTGACACCTTGTCCTTGAGTCAGGCTGCCTGAATGTGGTCCCTGGCTCAAGTTATGTGACCTTAAGCAAATAACAACCTCTCTGTATTTTACTTTCTTCATCCCTAAAAAAGAAAGTAATCACAGTACTTCCCTCATAGATACTTAAAGTTAAATACATATAAAATGTTTATCAGAGTCCCTGATGTAAGTGCTCAGTTTTCTTAGTAGCTATTATTTTGTCAAAAAGATGCCAATTATAACATGTACATCAATTTCAGAGATGTTCAAATGTTAAAAATATATATATATATGTTTTAGAATCAGTGAAACCCTCACCTCTTCCCATCCCTGTCATTGGTCAGACCCCTAGGGCTTTGCTGAACTCAGTATGGATGGATGGATGGATAGACAGACAGATAGTCAGATAGATAGATAGATAGACAGACAGAGGCAGAACAAAAAAAAACTTGCTAGTTTAAACCAACACAATTAGCACTATGTTGCCCTTTCTTCTGTTCATTTCCTGTGTTCGAATAGAAGCTTCTCCTGGTCAGGTGTTATGCCAGTGTTGTGGCTACATGGCAGCCAGCTCACCACTGGGCGCACAGCAGGTGATTAACCGAACTGTGTGTCGGGATCGATTTCTAACTGAATTTACAGCTCACTGAAACTCTGTTGTGATCAGCATTAGTAGTAGGAACAACAGGGGCAAACAGAATAAAGAGTGTCTTCCTGTTAAAAGAGCTGCTTTTCTCATCCCCACCTGATCTACCAGCAAGTTGAAGCCTTACTTTCAGACCCTTTTCTCTCAAAGTAGGCTGTTATTATCTTTAGACAGTATAGAAGTGAATACATTTTAATGCAGACCCTCAGATTTAACTCAAACGTACCTACTGATTAAAGTCCCAGTGCAGTTTTTTTACATTAAAGATGGGTCTCCCAGCTGGCAATCTGAGAAGATGGTTTCATTGTTCGTAGCTAAGGACTGGCCTCATCAAATAAGATAGAAAGGTACAGAGAGTCCCTTCCCGGCTGGCGGCCATTCTGCATCTTGTAAACAGATCTTGTAGGACACAAAGACACAGCAGCTCACCTTAGAAGTAATGTTGCATCCAAAACCAGGGTGTGCATCTGTGTGTTTATAGTCTTTTGTTCTTTCTGAATTTTCTGTGGCTGTTAGAACTCAAACTGCAAACAAATTCTCAAGTTTCAAAGCTTATTTTTGTTCGGAGTTTTCTAATGTTCTCAGACCTGCTTTTTTTTTTTAAATCTCAAACATTTTCCTCACCAAGGTTAAACTTTTTTTTATACTTTAGCTTCTTATTTTTCCTCTGGGACTCAAAATGGCATATTGGGGGAAGGGAATCTCATACAGCTTGAGTTTTCTGTTTCTTAATCCTTGTTCTCACACAAGTTCACCCTAACTAACTGGCCCTTAACCATCACTGGACATTGTCCAAATTGTCTTTCCACCTGCTCCCATGTGGAACCCAAGGCTCTCAGGAAACAATCCTCAATTGTCTCTAGTTCCACAGCAAACTTTCAACTTCAAAGAGACTATAAGCAAGAACTAAGAAAGAGGCCACTTTTTGAGTTTTATTTTGACTTTAAAATGAATTTGGGGTTTTAGGCCAGAGTGATAAGTGTACACTTAGATACAACAATAAATGCTGGAGAGAGCCTTGAAATAAGAGAAAACAAGGTTCATATTTTGACTCTGCCAATTAGTAGCTTTGCTGCTTGACCCTGAACCAGTTACTCCACCTCTCATGGCCTTGGATCTCTCTTATTTAAGGTGAGAATATTAGTATCTGCTCATAAGGTTGTTATGAAGATGAATATGTTAGGCACCTGGCCTTGAGCCTTTCTGTATAAAGCAAGCACGTAGTAAACAGAAGTGGCCCTTGACATTGAACTAAAAATTCATGACCTACCTGTTAAGTCACTTAACACTGAATTTGTTTCACTGCTCATTTTATGTACTGTAACACCCGCTTCTTCCCCCAGAAAGCAGCTCTATGAAACCAATTAGGAGATGGTGAGCTATGGTTATTATGTCTGCAAAGTTCTAGTATTTTGTTTGTAATACAACTTCTGGAAATTAAATCCCCATTAAGTATCCAGAAAAATTTTCACTGATGAGTAAAACCTGACCTTGTGTCCCTGCTCTGAATTTGAATGCTGCTAGACAAACTGTTTAACTCCTCCATCTTACGTTTCCTCATTTATAAACAGAGCAATTTGCCTTCGTTTACTTGACAGACACCTCTGGAAAATAAAAAATGATCAAGAAACTAGCTCTGCCATGGTTGAGTCCATAATCTCTAAGGAAAACCAGAAACAAGAACCAATGATTAAAAAACAAAGTGGGTGGTACTGGGAGTGAGGCTTAAGAATGGGCACTACTGAGGAGAGACTTCCCAGAGCTCATGTTGGTTGAGTCACTGAAGTTGCTAGAAATCCAAGACCAGAGGCCAAGGCGGATACATGTGCAGAGGCCTGGACATGAGGAATGTGCTGTGTCCCTGTTACTGTGATGTCAGGGCCCTGCTGCTCAGAAGTGAAGTGGGAAAGGTGATTCCGCCCTTGAAAGGCCATGCTGAGTCTGCGCTGGGTGATCTCAAAAGTTTGCTCAAGTCATGGGAATGATTTCCTGTCTATAGTCCTAAAGCTGCAAACACCTTGGGGACCAAATAAACACATCTATGTCTCTATGACTTGTGAGTATAGCTTTTGGGGAGAATTAGAACAATGTTGCATCAGGGAACTGGAGCAAGGTATGTCTTTACATATTTATTTTAAATGGTAGTGGCAGTGTTATTTGCCATGGTTTTTCTACTGTGGGTGAACAGTTTGGCATTCTATTTGAACAGTAGTTGTGGAGCACACACTGAGTTGGAGAGTTATAAAAACCATTAGGACATTGCATGAACTTGTGGATTTAGCAAAGCCTTGGTAAACAGTAGTTTTTCAGTCATCACAGAAGTAGCAACTGGAGTATCTGGCTTTAACTAATGAGTTCTCTCATGCTGCATAATGAGAACTGCACTCTTTCTCACTTGCTGAGTAAGTTTCCTTAATGGTGGGCATTCATCAGTCATCCAGACTCCAGCGAGAGGCTCATGGAGATCCTTGGGTTAGTTTATTCTCTCTCTCTCTGTCCCCTTCCTTCTCTATTTCACCCTTCCCCTCTCTCCCTGTCTCCAACCTTCCCCTCTGCCAGTTTGCAGAATATTTCTTTCTACCTTCTATGGTATTAAGCTGCATAACATTTTAATATTATGATAATAGTACCTAGCCTTTTACATGGCTTCACAGTCTAGAAAAGTACTTTGCAGAGATAGTAACAAACATTTGTGTAGCAAATACGTCAGGCACGCTTCACAATGTGTTACATATATTGACTCATTCCATGCTTCCTCGTTGGTACTATTAGTATGTCCATGTTACGGAAGAGGGTACTGAACTGAAGAAATGCTAAGTACCTTGTCCAACTTGTCACATGGCTAGTAAGTGGCAAAGCTTGGAAATGAACCCACATGGCTTATTGTCAGGGACATATACTTACCACGAGAAACAGCTCCCTCTGACGGCTGATTTCCTTCTACAACCATTTTCATTATGGTCTTAAAGTAAGACAAGTTTTTATGTCATTTTCTATTAAATTGGTTGTTTTTTCTGATCCAAAATAAGGCCTATTGGCCCAAATTTCTGATTGGTATAATTATATAACTTTTTTTTTCAATACCATGGACAGTCTTTGAACAATAACAACAAAGGAGCTGGTTTTCTCTGGGTAAGAACTCTCATACCAGCCATTCCCTTCATGTTCTTTGTTTGTATTTCATCAAAAATTAGAAAATTTGTAGATGATGAAAAGTTATAGTTTACACCTGAAAACACACAGTTAGCACCCCAACTTGAACCTTGTTGAACAGAGAATGATATACCCAGTTGTTTGGTCTAGAAATCATCAGTTGGCCAGCTTGACTCCGTAACTTCTCCTATATAATAGTGACTGCATTAGTCTTCTGATCTTGACCAACTCGCCAGGAATAAAGTGGAGAGAGGAAGCAAGACCTAACATTTGAAGGATTGGAAGGTATAAAGACCCTAGTCTTAACTCATAGATAGCTGGTACTGATTTGCTTCCTGTCTTGACATATTAGGCTGCAGAAGAATCTACTTACTTCTGTAATCCTGAAGATTAAAAAAAATGAAGGAATATACTAGCAAAATGTTCTCTTTGCCTATCGCCAGTCCAATTCCAACTTCATTTAGATAAAACCCATGATGAAAGGAAAACTTGTTCCTACAGTAAATCAAGCTTCATAAATCTATTAAAATGATGTAAAGTGACATTTACCCTTAAGATTGTTGAAACATTCTTTCATATATCCAAAATCTTTTAATTTTCTGTAATTTAACTTTGTATAGGAGCTGCTGAATGATGTAAAAAGATAGATGCTGTTACTTCACAGTCAGAAGTTTGACCTATTTCAAGACAGCAGGAGTGTATAAATGCCTTGCCTACTTATACTTATTTCCATTCGCTTCAGGGATTATTGTTACTGTTTTGTGTTTTAGCTCCAGGTTTTGTTTCTGTTAAAGAGAACAGTATGTCAAGTGGCCTGTAACTTTAAGAGGTTGACTGATGAGGGAGAAGCTTGGCATCACATTGATGCTTGCACTGGGGGACCTTTCTAGATTCTAACCCTAGAAGTTGGTTTCTCTGATTGTTATAAAACACAATTAAAAGTAGGTATTATAAAGAGGAGGTTCTGATGCCAGGTTTCCCTTTGTGTATTCTCATTGTGGTCATGCCCCACCCCTACCCTGCAGGCTTAGGTCCAATCTCTTCTATTGGTCTTCTGCAACTCTGGAGTGTGGGCATGGCTCAAGTGATTGAGAAACCATAATTAGTGCAGTTAATGAACATTGACATGCTGCCTCCCTTTGTATTAAGAGATGTTAGGGTGCCTTATTAGTAGGTAGAACTTGGTCTCATCTTCCCCCCACAGTAATTAATTGACCTCGTCATCAGTTGAGACACAAGGAGAATAAAAATTCTCAGCCTAAACACTGGAGTTGGTGGGTGTTGCTGTGCAACTGGGCATTGATTTCCTTTTTTGTTCCTTTTCTATCCCTTTCATATTGATCCTTCCTGTAACAGCTCAAGGAATCGCCTATTACCTTAAAACAAAACAAAACAAAACAAAACAAAACACTGTCTTATGAAGTTTGAGAAGCTTGAATCTAGTGTCATAAAGTTTACACTGAGAATTAAATTTGAGGATTTCCAAAAATCATCAAATTTAGTCCACCCCTGTTGTTTTACCGAAGACAGCTTCCTGGAGGTTAAATGATGTCACTAAAGTCACTCAGTCAGTTTCTCACCTAACATTACGAAACAGCTGATGTTCTCTGGGAAGACTCTTTAGATAAAAACAGACTGACGAGTAAATAGAAATAGTCCCTGAAAATAAAACTGTAGTAATATATGTTCAAGTCAGGTTACCTTGAAACATCAAAGGAGTTTTCCTTTCATATCCATATGAGAACCCAAATTATAAACAGTGCTAGAAATGTAGGTAGCTATCAAGGTTTGTGATAAAAGAGGTGATTTTTATTGATTGAAAGAAAATGGTTTCAGGCAAAAAGTAAATGTATGTGAAATATTTTGTGTTTTTCTTTATCGTTTTATTGAGATATAATTCATGTATTATAAAGTATACCACTTTAAAGTGTACAATTTGCTAGATATACTTTATATTTGAGTATTAAAAGATTAATCATTTAATAATAAAAAAGAATCAAGAACACTAGGTTTTTTCCCCCCAACATTTTTATGAAGATTTTTACTTCTTTTAGTTTGTATTACACTTAAACACCTGATGGAGGGAGCTCACAGTACAGTGGAGTTGTTTGAAATAGAGTCAGAGTCTGGGGGAAGCTCAAGTAAAAGGCCAATATTAAGGTGAGACAAGCACCTGTGACTGTGTATGTGTCAGAGTTGATTTACTCTCTGCTGTGCTTGAATCCATGATATTGTGAGGGATCACAGTCTTCATTGTTTTACTTGTCTGTCTTCCACTAGAACTGAAGCCCCCTCAGGGCAGCGAATGTATCATATTTATTGGGGTATCCCTGTGACTAGCAGGTTAATATTCAGGTATTTACCTGTGACTAGCATAAGTGTTTCTGGAATGAATGCAGGATTAAGTGTAAAAAATGAAACAGGAATATGGTTTGCTCTTCTCAAGCATAATCACACAATATCAAGGTGGATATCATATACCAAAGTCATGAACAGAGCTGCTCCATTAGGTTGTAACATTGCTGCACTGCAGCATAGGTCCTGTGGGGACAGAGGGGCAGTAACTTCATGGGCAATGGTCTTCTATCTATGTAGGTGGAGAATCCACCTTTGGCTTTCCTTGATGGACCCCCCTACTCTGGACAATGTATTAGTTGGACAGTTAAGGAGATGCAGGTGTCTGACAGTGATTTTGTACACAGATAGGGAAGCCATTCATGCCCGACTGAAATAAAGCAGAAGAAAGCTGGTTGCAGAATTCACTTTTCTTACTTTCTGTGTCTGAGAGAAAAATAATCTGTAGTATTCATATCTCAAGGCCAGTTCTGTGGGGGAATATCACCTTTCCTCAAAGCTGAAAATCTGCCAGCAAATTTCACAAAGACTAGTAGTTTCAGTATTTCTCTCTCTATAGTTTTATCGTAAACATATTCGCATGAAAAGAGCATCTTTGTTTCCTTAAGACTTCATCTGCTCTTGCTACTCATTTGCTCTTGAAAGGGATATAATCTTTTTGTTTTTGATCTATAATCATTCCTACAGCAAACAATTGTGATGCCACAAACCAAGGATTACAGTTTTCCTTAGAGAATAAACAAAGGAACTCTGTGACACAAAGCTGCTCTTTTCTTCCAAGTATCTCTGAGAATAATGGAAGACCAATTCTAAAGATACTAGCCATTTCTAAAAAAATTTTCCAAACACATGAACGACAGTTTCTTTTGAGGTCTGTTTCCTCTTCTACCTTTATATTCCGTTCATCTCCTACTACAGACATTTACTGAGTTCTTGCTATGTTACCAGGTATTTTCCTAAAGTCTGGGGATATAAAGCTGAGGAATACATAATCCTCACCCTTCAATTCTAAGCCTAAAGTCATTCATCTTTTTTTAGCCAAATTTTAGGCCATAGCTGCAATAACTGCATTTTCTTGGGAATTCTAGTAACATGAAGCTATGAGTTTTACTCCAGTGAAATAGGACTTAGATTAACAAAAAAAGACAACAATCCACCATGTGAGTAATGTTGAGTTTTTTTTTGGTTTTCTAACATTCAATAAATTCAGGGATTTAGAAATCCAATTAGAGTGCTAGCAGCTATCTAAAACTATCTTTCAAAGTCTGTATTTGCTAATTTCTTAGAATGAAAAATAAATCCTGTAAACTCTAAACTAAAATGGACCCATTTTAGAGAAAACATTTTTTCTTATACTGTGTTACTTGAATGTACTTAAATAAGATTAAGGAACAGAATTTGTTCTGTATTATGTTTCTGTGACAGAACTTTTTAATGTTTCTCTAAGCTGGGGGAGCAGTTATCAAGCATAGTGTTGTGTGTTATAATTTTAATTAGAATTCCTTAACGGGTGACATATGCCTCTAGAAAGTAGTACAAAATGTTAAAATATCATATACATTTTTTTCTTCCCTTATTATAAATCAATGGTTAACCTACTTATATTTTATTTAAATCAATGGCTAACCTACTTATATTTTATTATCTATATTGCAAAAGAGGGTGTATCTTTCAGAACATATCTTTTGTCTGTAACTTTACCCATATTGCTATTTATACAATTCTTTAGCCTCTTTGTATTTCATCTGCTCTCTAAACTATCAAAGCACACCCTCAAGTTGGAGTAAATAAGAGTTATGCTGTGCTGTAAAAAAGCAGGGTCTATAGTAGTTTTCTTAATATTTTAAATAAAATCACATACAATTTTTTCTTTTCAAGAATAAAGCTACATTTACTTTTGTTGGATAAACTGAGATTTTCAATGTTGAAAAAAATGGAGCTGTTTTTACAGTGACATTATTTGTGAACAGACATATACAGATCCCCTAGAAAGGATGTATCATCTCAAACTCTTCCAATACGGGGTATGAGAAGGGATATATTTATTCCTCTAACATACTGTGTGCCTTGTTTAAATTGTGCTATTTTTTGAACCATAGCTTATCCAACTGGGTAATTTTCAGTGGTCTTGATAAGCAACATAGATTGCTGTAAAGTCAATTTATTTACAGCTATCAGCTTTAAGGGGGAAGATAATCTGAAGAAGACATCAGTCTGTTACCTTCAGTTTAAAAAATTTTTAAGACTCAGCATTATAAATTAGGGTCAAAGTGTAATTACAAAAGAAATGAGTTTCCCAGTTTCACAAGATTTTCACAGAAGTTGAGGCAAAAGTCTAAAATATTTAAAAGTGTATAAGTGTATTTTACTTGCACCTGTCCTGGGCTATCCGTTTTACACACTACAAAGATATACTGTATTTCTTTCAGAAACTTAATAGTAGAGGTGGAGAAATAAGAAACTATTACATGAAAAGACAAGTTACAATAGTATTTCAACAACTTTAAAAGAAGAAATGCTATAAGGCTAAACATAGCTAACTGTCAAACGGATGGCCCATGCTGTAGTGTACAGTGATGGTACACGTGAAAGTACTCTGGGGAGATCTCCAGGCAGGAAGGGACTGGAACCATGAGATTTGAGCTGCACTTTGAAAGAAAGGTAGGATGTAAGAAAACAGAAATCCTAACAAAGTTCTCTCCATCCAAGAAGTATCCCTACGTGAAAGAGTCACAGTTGAAAACCACTGACATGGATGGAGAAAAGCAGAGCCAAGGGCTGGAATTTGGGTCATTCACCAGGACTGATTTTAACCAATTCAACATTTTTATTGAGAGGGTGCTCACACTGAGGAGCACAACATGGCAGTCCCTGACCCTGAAGAACTTTAAGTCAGTACAAGAAACAAGACAGTGTAAAATAATATGAAACACAGGTAGAAACGACACTATAGGCATTCAAAAACTAATAATCCAAAGAATTCAATAAGCTGTTTCAAAAAGAACTCCAGCTGGTCTTTAGAGTTTCAGTGTTCACCCATTTCTGTGTTTGGATTTCAGTTACTATTCTACTTTTGTCCCTGTACACGTAATTGTGAGCATTCTATCGTATGTGGCTTAATGTCTACTGCATCCCCTTAGCATAAACATGCCTCTTTCACTGCCAGCCTACATTTTGAGCCTGTGGTTGTCTCTCTCACGGTTGTTAACAGAATGCTTGAGACAAGGATGGTAATATAGGATGCCAACTGCCATAATGGTCTTGTGTCCAGATGTAGTAAACTATGGTTATGTGGTAACGCAATCCAGTTCTTTGTAATGATCAATTTATTAAAGACAAGCTTTCAGAAGGATTGTACCAGAAATCCTATAAAAGTGCCATCCATTAAAACTATTAGTTGCAGTCTTGTTGTGCATGAGTGACTGGTGTCTCACCTCTGCCAGTACTATTCTATGCTTTGCCCTACTGTGGCTGTTCAGTTCCAAGGAATGAATAGGTATATCAGCTTTCTTTCCTACGTAATTTATTGAGTGGTGTGTGTGTCTGTCTGTGTATCAAACACAGAAGGAAAAGAGGGCATAACTGGGAGGGTGGAAATCAGAGATTGAAATCCCGTGTTTCTATGTTCTTATCTATATAGGTAATGATTTAAGATTTTTTAAAAATTTCATTAGAATTGTTTTAAAATCTAAATATGTAGAAAGCTATAGCTTAAAAACAAGCTTTTTCAGAAAAATGTGGAAGTGCAAAGTCCTGTGGGATGAATGTATCATTAAAGCAAACTGAAAGATGTATCTGGTGTTTATTGTTTACTGTCCATAGTTTTAAAATAAGGAAGTCAATTTTATGATGGAATTTATGATTAAATTAAAAGTTATAGATGCATTAGAGTAATTAGAGTATAGTAGTTAAAAGCTCAGACTTCAGAGTCACATCCCAGCTCCAGTTCTTTATGGACTGCTAGGGGGATGGGAAGTGTCTTAACTCCTCTAAGCCGTAATAAAGACTTAACAATATCTACCTAAAGGTGTTTTAAGAATCTTCAGATTCGGTGTATAACAGTGATGCTCTAATCTTATCATTATTAACAATATCAGAATTTCTTTAACCTGATTACCTCTCAGTACCTTTCTTTGATGAAGTCAGAGGGAGACAACCTGGTCTTATGTTGGCCCTGTCAGTGTTTTTTCTTGGTCATAAATCTACACTCAGCTCCATAGATGACCATAGAAGCCAATTACAAAACTTGACATGGATTTCACAAAATACCCTCCAGAGCACTAAGTCCTATCATCTGCCTACTCTGCTGCTAACATAAGAGGAAGTCAAATGCACAATTGTGAAGAATGTCTTTCAACTCCCTTTTCCTCCCATTTTGGATGTAGCACAGTGTTTACAAATAGAAAAAATAAAGAAGAAAACAAAATATTAAAGTAATTATTGTTAAAAGATAAACAAGCGTATTCAAAATTTGAAGAGTTTATTTGAGCCAAAATTTATTCGAACAGGGCAGTATCTAACCCAAAGTGGTTAGGAATACCCTGCAGGACAGAAGCTGAGGAGAGATATACAGAGGAAGTATGGAAGCAAAGTAAGGTAATTGATTGGCTATAGCTTAAAGACTAGTTGGCTGTGTCTGACTGGTTTTCCTTAGCATTTTGATTTCATAACCTTGTAGCATTTAGAAGCTTAGATTTTGGTTTGCTTATGTCAGCAACCACTGTATTAGTGCCACCTCAATCTATTAGCCTCCTTGCTTAATTAATTTAACATTATCAGTCCCCATTTCCGAGAGATAAGTGCTGGTAGCATTGATATATAAATCAATATAAAAACCTAGAATATATACATCTATACATGTATACATGTACATCTATATCCATGTCTGCAGTGTATATAAATGTGTATGTTTCAGCAGCAGTGCTGCTTCATAGTTTTTTTAACTTAAGAGTAAAAGTGGACATCCTTACATCACTAGATACAGAGTAATCTCAATAGTATGATACTTTTTTGAGTAAGTCATTAAACAGTCTATTATATTAAAGCTATTTCTCATTTTTTCATTGTTGTAATTGATTCTACAACAGTTGTCCTATATTTGTCCAGTAGAAAAACCTGTTTTTCACTTCCAAGGCACTTAAGCAGTTTAGTATCTGACAGTATATCTGAATTTTAATCCTTGGAGATGATAAATCAGTGACTAGCTCAGTTTGAAGAAGGTGTACAGTGGAGTGAATGTGAGTCAATTGGGGAAGGCAAAGCGATCCCAAGCCAGGCCTCCAGATGATGAAAGCACTCTAGTAAGGTCACTTTACTCCAGAACCTGACCCTTAGTTATGTAGACTTTTGAGTCGTGATTGGTTTCTAGGGACCTCACTGTCATTAGCTGTGTGATCTTAATGGCCATGTCATCAAGCTGTGATGACTGGATATCACCATGTTTCTAAGAGGACCCGAAAGTCATGGTCATCATCCTCTCTGATCCTCCATTTTCTATGTGTCTATGACTTATTTCCTCTCCCCTTGATTGACACAGTATTTTTTTTAAAGTATGTTAATGCAGGCAGATTTTTTAAAGATACATTAACATAATACTTTAGAACATGTTACATTTGAAGACATATGTGATTGCTGAATTGTATAATACTCAAACAGTAGTATAGGTCTGTCATTCCATTTACAGAACATTAAACAAAAGAAGGACATTATACCTAATTATACCTATTTTCACTAAGTTGAAAAATATAAAATAATATATTAGACACAAAATATTGAAGATTATATAGAACGATCAATGTATACAATCAGTTCCTTAACTTTGTGCTTTTATTCACAACTGAACACACATCCAACCAGTTTGTGTCTCATCACATTCCTTCCATCCTCCACCCCTCCACCCTGCCCCAACAAGAGTAAATCATAGGGTCAGACCAGGCACCTTCTCTCATTCCAGTTTTCATATCCTACTCTTACTGAGCAGTGTAGATAAGTGGAGTAGGCGTTGTTCAGCAGAAATTACTATCTTTTCTTTTCTCCTCTCACCCAGTGTGATAGAGTTTGAATGGGAACCTACTAAGCAGATCTCTGTCTTGTTCTCTTTCCATATATACATATTCCCCTGGCTGTGATGGTTATGATGCTGTATCATGAAGCTCACCAAGATCCCAAGATATGGATGTGGATATGAACAACAGCCTGCTCTAGCCTTATAATTTATTGCCCAAACTGGGGCATTATGAGAGTAAAAAATGATCCTATTAATAATTAAACTGGGACAGCAGGTGTAAACTAGGATATAAGGCATCCCTAACTCAAACCTGTGTTCACACATAACTCAGTGGGTGGAGGCATCTATCGTATCTTTTAGTGATAACTTTGCATGAGGTGTCTTACCGATTTTATTTCACTCAATATTTTGGGGTCTATACAGATGTGTCAACATTTACAAAGAGTGGTGTGGAATTAATGCATTCATCTTGTTAATTCAGTGCCAAATACCAGGGCACTTTTATTCATAGAAAAGAAAGGATGCTATTGTGAATTACTCAATTAAATGCTGCACATTGATTGCATTTAATAATTTTGTTACTTATAGATGATTATCTTTATAAATATTGCAGTTACTTTCTACCAATTAAATTAACTTTATCTCTTTAATCAGAGCAATTAATAAGTTTCTAATAACATTTTCTTGCCCCAAATTGGAAAATTCTTAATACCTTTTGCTTTTCATCAGAAATCCTAGTCTATGAATTATATTTGTAAAATAATTCTCCATGAAGCTCTATCTTGAAGACCATCAACTATAATTTTGCCATTCCTTTTTTATTATTCACTTTAATTTGAAGCAGGCAATATATAGCTAAAAACTAAAACATTAGGATTAAAAGGTATCACTGCCATCATTCCTGTACAGCATTGTCTTTGGGAACTAGGAATGAATTTTTTCTTCTTTTCTGCATTGAGTTGTATCCAGGAAAATGTTGAAGCACTTTAAAAAGGAGAGTAATTTTTAAAATCTGGGCTTTTAATTCTATAGATCTTATACTTGTATCTTCTTTTTTGAACTCATTTCAAAGAGTCTTCAGTCACACAAACTAATTAAAATAGCTTATCTGCATACTAGAGATCACATAGCACTGTTCTACTGAGTTGAGAAAGAATCCAGTGTTGTTTTGTTGTTACTGTTTTTGTCATTTTAAGTCAATACTAAATTAGGATAAGTTAAATATACATCTAGGAGTAAATGGTATTCTCTAGAAATAAACTAACTCATCCTTAGTGCCAAGATATAAAAATATTTTTCAAAAGGCAGCCTCAAATATTTTACTCACCTAATATGACTGAATGGTATACTAGAGAGTATTGTTTGTCCTTTCTGCTTCTCTGCATATCAATTCTAATAATGTAAATAAAGACATTATTACTTGAGGTAATTTTCTGTATGTTACATATGTTATAATCAGAATTTCCTATCAAACCTTTAGACAACATTTACAGTTGATGCAACTTTTTCACTTATTTGGAGGAAAAAACTTAACTATATGCAAAAATACTTGATTGAAACACTTTTTGATGCCTTCAATAAATGTTGTATGTTTATAAATTATATATCTTTCTATTCATAAGGGTGGGGAATTCCCACATCCATTCATTATTAGCACTGAAAGCCTTGAAAAGCCTCGTATTTCAATCCTTCAGACTCTAATGGTGGCCTCGATCAGAGGTACTTTTATAGGGAAAGATTTAGGAAGTTTTGATAATCAGTTAAGTAAAGAGAAAATGAAGGCACAAACCTGACACTGGGTTGACATTAGCAAACAGACCCAAGTATATGACCTGCCAAAGCTAACTGGGGAAAAGAGAAAGCTAGCACCCTGGGTTCTGTTCCCCAGACTTTGCTCATCACTGTACTTTGATCCCTTCCTCACACTTCAGTTTTTAAAGCATCATTGGATTCAACTAAACTCATGCACTTCTCTTTGAAGCAAGTACTCATTATATCAATTGCAGGCCTCTTCTAATTGTGTAAAATATAGCCCTTCCCAACTATGCCAACATGGGTCTTTTTCAAATGGATACATATTAATTTACCATTTTCAAATGGGGAGAGAGAATATGAATTAATGAGAATTTTTAAAAGGTTTCATTAGTGACACAGTGTATTTAAAGTGATGACAGGGAATAACCTACAATCAGAATACTCTGCCCAGCAAGGCTCTCAGATTTGATGGAAAAACCAAAAGCTTTATAGACAAGCCAAAGCTCAAAGAATTTGGCCCCAAAAAATTAGATTTCCAACAAATGTTAAAAGAACTTCTCTAGGTGAAAAAGACAAGGCAACTATTATAAACAAGAAAATTATGGAAGGGAAAAACTCACCAAAAAGGCAAATACACGGTAAACGTAGGAAATCATCCACATACAAAGCCAGCAGGGAGGTTAAAAGGCAGAAGAGGCAAAGTCATCTATATCCACAATAAGCAATTAAGGATATACAAAACAATTAGATGTAAAATATGGTATCAAAATAGTAATCATGAAGGGAGGAGACTACAAATACAGAGTATTTAAAATGCATTTGGAGTTAAAAGAGATCAGCAACTTTAAATCATGTATGTACATACAGTTATACAAAACCTCATGGAAACCGCAAACACAGAATCTGTAACAGATATACACACAAAAAAGAAAAGATACCCAAGTGTAACTAAAGATAGTTATCAAATCACAAGAGAACAAAAATGGGGGGAAAAAGACCTACAAAAATGAATCCAGAAACAATTAACAAACTGTTAGTAAGAATATACTTATCGATAATTACTTTAAATATAAACAGATTAAATGCTCCAATAAAAGGACACAGATTGGCTGAATGAATACAAAAACAAGAACCATATATATTATGCCTACAAGAGACTCACTTCAAATCTAGAGACACATACATACTGAAAGTGAGAGGATGGAAAAAGACATTCCACATAAATGGAGATCAAAAGAAAGTTGGAGTAGCAATACTTATACCAGACAAAATAGACTTTAAAACAAACACTGTTACAAGAGACAAAGGACACTACATAATGTTTAAGGGATCAATCCAAGAGGAAGATAAACTATTCTAAATATGTATGCACCTAACATAGGAACACCTAAATATATAACGCAAATATCAGTGGACATGAAAGGAGAAATTAACAGTAACACAATAATAGTATGGAACTTGAACACCCCACTTACATCAATGGACAGATGTCCAGTGAAGAAACACAGGCCTTAAAGGACACATTAGAACAAATGGACTTAATTGATATTTTTAAAGCACTCCACCCAAAAACAGCAGAATACACATTCTTTTCAAGTGCATATGCAACATTCTTTAGGATAGATCACATGTTGGCCCACAAAGTAAGCCTCAGCAAAATTAAGAAAACTAAAATTGTATCAAGTATCTTTTCTGACCACACTATGAGAACAGAAATCAACTACAAGAAAAAAAATGTAAAAAACACAAACACATGGAATCTAAACAATATGCTACTAAACAATCAAAGGATCACTGAAGAAATCTAAGAGGAAATAAAAAAATAGAGACAAACGAAAATGAAGATACAACAATCCAAAGCCTATGGGGACACAGCAAAAACAGTTCTAACAGAGAAGTTTATAGCAATACAAGCTTACCTCAGGAAACAAGGAAAATCTTAAACAACCTTACTTTACACATAAAGCAACTAGACAAAGAACAAGCAAAACCCAAAGTGAGTGGGAGGAAACAGATCATCAAGATCAGAGCAGTAATAAATAAAATTGAGACTAAGAAAACAGGAAAGATCAATGAAAAAGCTGGTTCTTTGAAAAGATAAACAAAATTAATAAACCTCTACCCAGACTCATGAAGAAAAAGAAAGGAGAGGATCCAAACCAATACAATAAGAAATGAAATCGAAGTCATAGCTGACACCACAGAAATACAAAGGATCATTAAGAGACTACTATGAGCAACTATATGGCAATGAAATGGACAATCTAGAAGAAATGGATAAATTCTTAGAAAGGTACAATCTCCCAAAACTGAACCAGGAAGAAACAGACAATATAAGTAGACCAATTACCAGTACTGAAATTGAATCAGTAATTTAAAAACTCCCAACAAACAAAAGGCCAGGACTAGATGGCTTCACAGGTGAATTCTACCAAACATTTAGAGAAGAGTTAACACCTATCCTGCTGGAACTATTCCAAAACATTGCAGAGGAAGGAACACTTCCAAACTCATTCTATGAGGCCACCATCACCCTAATACCAAAACCAGACAAAGATATCACACAAAAAATAAAATTGCAGGCCAGTATCACTGATGAACATAGATGCAAAAATACTCAAAATATTAAAAATAAAAATAAAAACTAGCAAACTGAATCCAACAATACATTAAAAGTCTCATGTACCATGATCAAGTGGGTATGCAGGAATACAAGGATTTTTCAGTATCTGCAAGTCAGTCAACGTGATACACCACATTAACAAATTGAAGAATAAAAATCATATGATTATCTCTATAGTTGCAGAAAAAGTGTCTAATAAAATTCAGCATCCATTTATGATAAAAAACTCTCCAGAAAGTGGGCATACAGGGAGCACACATAATGAAGGCCATATATATGACAAACCCACAGCTAACATACTTGACAGCAAAAAGCTGAAAGCATTCCCACTAAGATCAGGAACTAAACAAGAATGCCTACTGTTGCCACTTTTATTCAACATAGTTCTGGAAGTCCTAGCCACAGCAATCAGAGAAGAAAATTAAATAAAAGCAATCCACACTGGAAAGGAAGCAGTAAAACTGTCACTCTTTGCAGATAACATGATACTATACATAGAAAAATCCTAAAGACACCACCAGAAAACTACTAGAGCTCAGTAAAAATGAATTCAGTAGAGTTTCAGGATACAAAATTAACAGACAGAAATCTATCACATTCATATATGCTAGCAAAATATCAGAAATAAAAATATAAAAATTAATAAAAATTAAAAATTAATATACAGTATTAATAAGAGAAAATAATAAAATTAAAATCCCATTTAGCATCACATCAAAAGAATAAAATACCTAGGAATAAATGCACCTTAGAAGGCAAAATACCTGTACTCTGAAAAATAAAGATGCTGATGAAAGACACAAACAGATGGAAAGATATACTCTGTTCTTGGATTTTTTAAGTGATCATAATGCACAAGGCAATCACAGATTCAATGCAAGACATACCAAATTACCAGTGTTATTTTTTTTTTTTTACAGAACTGAAACAAAAAGTTTTAAAATTTTTATGAAAACACAAAGGAACCTGAACAGCCAAAACAATCTAAAGAAAGAAAAGAATTGGAGGAATCATGCTCTTTGACTTCAGAGTATACTTACACTGCAAAGATGCAGTAATCAAAACAGTATGGTACTGGCACAGAAACAGACAGATAGATCAATGGAAGAGAATAGAAAGCCCAGAAATAAACCAAGACTTATGGTCAATTACTCTACAGCAAAGGAAACAAAAACATACAGTGGAGAAAAGACAGTCTCTTCGTAAGTAGCTCTGGGAAAACTGGACAGCTACATGTAAAAGAATGAAATTAGGTCATTCTCTAGCACCATATAAACTGATTAAAGACCTAAAAGTAAGACCACATACTATAAAACTCCTAGAGGAAAACATTAGCAGTATACTCTGACATAAATTGCAGCAACATTTTTTTTTTTTTTTGGATCTGCTTCCTAGAGTAATAGAAACAAAAGCAAAAATAAACAAATGGGACCTAATTCAACTTAAAAGCATTTGGACAGCAAAGGAAACCATTAACAAAAAAGAACCTATGGAATGGGAAAAAATGTTTGCAAATGATGTGACCAGTGTTTTAATTTCCATAATATACAAACAGCTCATACAGCTCAGTATCCAAAACAACCCACCCAATCAAAAACTAAATAGCCTTTTCTCCAAGAAGACATCCAGTTGGCCAACAGGCACGTGAAAAGATGCTCAACATCTCTAATTATTAGAGAAATGCAAATCAAAACTAGAGTGCGGTACCATCTCACACTGGTCAGAATATTAAGCCAAAGAGAGAAGACAAATTTCATACTATGTCACTTATATGTGGAATCTAAAAAAAATATACAACTGAACTTATTTACAGAACAGGAATAGACTCACAGACATAGAAAATGTATGGTTACCAAAATGGAAATGGAAAGGGAGGGTGGTAAACTGGGAATATGGGGTTAACAAATACTACTCTATATAAAATAAATAACCAAGGACCTACGGTACAGCACAGGGAGCTATAGTCAGTATCTTATAACAACATATACTGGGAAATAATCTAAAAAAGAACATATATGTGTAACTGAATATCTTTGCTTTGCAACTGAATCATTATAAATCAACTACACTTAAATTTTAAAAAAGGAAAAAAATACCAGAACAACAAAAAAAATATTTTAAAAATATATAAAGGCTTCATTGCAAAAATACAGTTAATAGCAGATTGCACTTCTAAACCTCAGAAAGGACTTGAGAATATCTGGAGGCGCACCACAGAGGACCAAATGAACCTCCTGATGGGGAACTATGTGGAAAGATACTATTTTTCCTGAGGTTAAGGCCACTGAAAGTTCAATTCCCTATATAAATGATGCTTAGTCTGACCCATAGTTTGGCTAGTCAAGTAGCTGGTCTATTCCTTCTATATAATTAAAATTTTAGTTGTTTTAAAACACACAGAAATAGGATATATCTTTTTTGGTGGTTTCTCTTTGATGAGTTTCTAAAGCGAATATTTTGAGGTTTCTCTCTTATTGGAATGAGAGGTGGACACAAAGCAACTTGTATGGTGTTTTCCACATGTGAATTATACTTTTCTTCTGGATAGAGAAGTTGAAATTTTGCAGAAACATATTAAAGGACTGACTTTGCTTTAAAATGATGACTTCAGCTTTGTCAAAAAAGGTCACTCTCATATCAAGATGTAATTTTACTCAATGACTGTAATCTGATGTGCAAATTTATGAGCACTTTTTTGTTTTGAATTTAGAATTACAGACAAGAATCTCTGTAGAGATTTTTGTTCCCAGCTTTCCCAGTGTGTTTCAGGAGAACATCTGAAAGACCTGTGTGAAACAGTCAAGGAATCTTCTCCAACTTGGCCAGAGAGGAAGCACAGCTTGGTGGCTAGGCACTCAGACAGGGGCCGAAATACCTCACCCCAAATCCAGCTTCTCTACCTAGTAGCTGTCTAACCCTGATAAAGAAATTTAACTTCTCTACACCTCAGTTTCCTCATCCACAGAATTGTGGTAATAACACTAACTCCTTCCAGGGTCTTTGTGAAGATAAAATGAGTTAATGTATGTGAAGCACAAACAAAATACAGTTAATGTTGTATGTTAGTTATTGTATAAAATTTTAATTCTAGCTTTTTATCAAGAATATAGGACAAAATTACAAATCCATGTCAAATGTAGCTTATGTTTTCATGTTCCTGATTTTTTTCTGCTTTCTTTCTTTCTGCTTACCTATTTTAAGGAAAAGTTACAGTTGATTAAAGAAAAAAATTAGAACTTTCATCAAGTTAAAGACTACATAAATGCAAAATATTTGATATTAGCAAGTGTTTACTTGAAGCCCTCCCTTTCTTTAAGTTACAAGGAGACTTTCCTTTCATTTTGTCACTTTTTTCCTAGTAAGACAAAGCCAATGTGTTGAAGATCTGTTAGCATATGAATGATTGAGTCAAAAGCTTTTAGGAGGAGCAAGGGAAGTGTGTCATGTGCCAAGTGTGCAGCTAGGTAAGCAGTCCACAATGCTTGGGCGTCTTGATAAAGTTTTAGATGTGATATAGGGTTCATCCAGTACATCTCCAAGGGCTTTTTTGCTTGGGGAAACAAAGTAAATGTGATGAAGTAGCATTCTTGTTTATGAATTCTGTGACAATGTAATATCCACATTTCATATAACTTATTAAAAAGTCTGTTAATTTCAGTTCTATAAATCTTACTTGCTTTATTTCTTGAAAAGTTCTCCTCAGGGGAGGCTGAAGAGGACCTGGTCAGGATTCAGGCTCAAGAGGGTAGAATTTTGGATTGACTGCTAGGAAGGAGGGGGTATTCCACTGAATGTTGTTTAGATAAAGAGAGACAGAAAGATGAGTGGAGATATGAGAGTCAAGCTCAGGAAAACCAAGTACTAACAGCAGGAAATAATGAATCCATTAGGAACAAGGGTGCTTATTTCAAACTGCTTTATATAAAATTAGGATGGCCTTAGCTTAATTTTATAACAGGAAGATACATAATCATGGAGGAATGGCCAAAAATATAAAGTTGAATTGGAAATCAACTTCTCTATCACTCAAGACTTGTGTTGCTCTTTGTCCATGTTGGCCCTTTCATTCTTGAGAAGACCTCAAGAGAAGCCAGAAATCAAAGAGGCAAAGCAACTGTCATAATTAGCACTAAGAAAAGCCTAAGCACTGGGTTTTAAATATTAGGGTCTTATTCATCCATGATATCTTTGCCTCATTAACATGGATAATTGAAATTTGATTTTTCTAGTTTTTTTAAAATATAAATTATCTTTTTAAACCTCATCTACTTTCAGAAGTTAAAATTCTGTACTGAGTTTACTGCTCTCAGCATTCTGACAAGCACCAAAGTAATGACCTAAGCTGTGTATTGTTAAACGTTCAGTCAGACAGATAGATACAGATGGATGAGTATGTGTTGCACAAAGACAAGTCAGCATTATTTAATCAATGTTTGTTTGATCCCAGTAAAAAGAGTATAAATGTAAGCCGCATCCCATCTGCTTTATCATCCATGCGAAGCCAACCTCATTTTTAAAACTTGGTTTCTTATGTAATTGCCCAAGAATGACAGTGTTGGGCTGCACCCTGCAGGCCTACAAGGCCTGTACTTGCCCAGCTTCAAAACCAAAGAAACTGACCAGAGTCAGCGACACTGACATCAGTAAATTTATATAAGTGCTTCATATTTTTTTTTACGACAATTAAACAGAGCTCATCCACAAACCAATCTTGGCTAGGCCATTTGGAGGCAGAAACATGTCATATTTATAAGATGCACATAGACATTTATCTATATAGAACAGAGACCTGACAGTTTTCCTGCTACAGTTTAAATAGCCACCCCCTCCTTTTTTTTTTTTTTAACTTCACTCTCAAGGATCAATGATTAAAGTTCCTGAGAGCCTAGGTAGATCATTTCTATCCCAAAGACACAAGAAGAGAAATAGCAATTCCTTCTAGAAAGCTAACTTCCTCTTATGGTATATACAAAAACCAGTTTTAGAATGTCAACAGTCTCAACCTGGACATTTTCAGGGATTTTTTTTTCCGTTTCTAAATAGCCACTTCACTTTGAACAAAGTAACAGCAATAGACCAGTAACACATCATTCACCTACATCCACATGGCTCACTTTTAGAGGAACATCAACCAGCATTCAAGTTAACCTTCGCCTAGGCTGTTAGCTCAGCCTCCGTGGCCTTTCTTACTATAAAAAGCACGGGCCAGCCCACAGCTGCAGCCACTTCCTTTCCACCTGTAATGGCGGCCAGTATCTCCGCAACAGCCTTAGGGGTGTCTGAGAGTCCTCCATACTCTCTTGGCAGCCCCTGTTCATCTAGGACGGCCACCACAGGGCCCCCGCACTAGTGGAAGGCCACCCCAGGATTCCCCCAGCAACTTTTGGGATCAGCCCTGGAACTTTCAGGACCCACATTAGTGGACGGCCTCCACAACTTTCCACTCCCCAACCTTATTTTCGCGACCTCTCAGCGCTCACAGAACTTTCCTCAGCTTCCTGGCTGCTCCGCCAGTTGCTGGGCTGCACCCGCAGGCCCACCAGGCCTGTGCTCGCCCAGCTCTAAGACAGAAGAAAAAGCCCAGCTTCGGCGACAGAGACAATCAACTGTTTAACGGACGGGGGCACTTACACGTCTGAAGCAAGGTCCATGAGCAGCTCCCCACTGCGTGCCGACAGCGACAGCAGACAGAGGGCAGAACATGGCGGCAGGCTGCAGCCTTCAGGCTTCAGGCTTCACTACTAAGGGGCGGGGGGCGGGGGGGGAGGTGACTAGTTATAGGCGGAACTGACGTCAGGTTGGCTCGTTGGTTACCAGGGAAACCAGCAGAGGGGCACGCCCCTCACTGCCCCTTTGATAACAACAATCACCAGTTGGGACACGGCAAGTGGGTAGGAAGGTCAGTCATGTGAGTAGGTATAGGTGAAGGAGGCAGGGGATGTACAGAGAGCTAGAGCACAGCCATCTTGGTTGGCCTGCTCATACACACAGGATAATCAGTTGAGAAGAAATACTTGGACTGATCAGAGAAAGGATATTGAAACGTGTTTCATAGGTTGGGCTTCTTCATTTTGCCGCGGCCTTCTGGAGGTGAAGTGGCAGCTTGGCTTAGTAATTATCAGCTGTTCATCATCAGTGAGCTTTGAAATCACCCAAGCCTGGGCTTGAGGGTAAATGCGTGAATCTAGCTGTATGAGCAAATTACTTAACTATCAAAATGCCTGCTGCAGAGAAAGCCCTCAGTAAAATTTAGTAAATTAACCTTTCTTTACTTCAGTTTCCTTGTCAACAAAATGGAGAAAACACCACCTACCTCCTAACATTTGTGAAAATTAAACAGGATACTGGCAGCTGTCATTATAATTATTCTATTACCTACAGGTCTTCATCTCAAGGGTCACACTTTAAACCCAAACATATTAACTTATGTGACATACAACTCATGTTTCCATTACTGGTTTTTAAACTCTTCTATGTAGGTATCAAATATATCATGCAGAGGGCTGCAAATATGTGACAAGAATGGAAATAAACAGGAGTTAAAAATGCCTTTGAGTTGATACATACAATTTCATTAGTCTAAACGCATGCCATTTATACAGGTGTGAGTGATCATAATCTGAGTAACAAGGCTATCAGAGGGAGTAAGACATTCCACCACATGACTGTATATCAGTGAGCGTAGGAACTTCTTGGGATATTTTAGAGAATGATGTATAGGAAGCTTATGTACTCAGCAATGCTCATCAGTGTAGAGTGGAATATCCATGGTAGTTGTACTTTCAGGATTACATACTTAATTACTAAGCCATATGATAATGAATGTCAAAAGTATGCAACTTTTGATACACTGCACACTGCAGTTTCCATAGTCTGTTCTCTATCTCCCATGTTATATGAAGGAATTACTCCATGAATTTTGTTTATGAACTTTTCTCAGCAACATCTATTCATCACTCCAATTCATTTAAAAAACATTTGTTGAACCATTTTTTGAGCCATCTTTGTAGGTGCAAAGATGACTAAAGGTGTCTAGGTAGGACGGTGGCTAAGGACTTCAGAATTTAAGCTGAAGGTCACTCAGAGACAGTGGAAGTTCTTAAACAGGATCCTGACCTGTCCAGGACTGTGCTGTAGAATGTCTGCTTTGGTATGAAGAGTGGATTGAAGTGAGCATTCAGAGAAGGGATTCCAATCAGACTTCAGATACTGAAAGACTGGATTTCAGGAATGGTAGATTTGAGGCAGATCTGAGAATTTTTAAAGGCAGGGCTTGGTCACTGAATGAAGCGGCTTTGTGTGGGGAAGGCATAAGGTTGACTTGAGGGCTGCCACCGGGGCATCTGAATGCTTTAACTCCCTTTAGCTCATGGCAAACTTGGTGAGAAATGCATTCTGATGATGAGCTTCCCCGGAAGAGCAAACTAGAAAGACCCCTAATTACATTATTCTTTAGACTCTAAGGCATGGCTAATTATTTTGCTGAATGCTGTTCAATGACTGACTAGTTTATATATAGATTAGAAGAGGCTAAGACAAGAAAAGGGGTTTTATAATCCTTATTAAATTAGAGGCTGCAATGTATACTGTTGAGAATTTTAGAATGTTTGGAGGCCATTCCTGACTGTTAATAGGCTTGATTCTTTACACTTGTGTTTTACTATCATGCTGAACTCTATCCATTTTAACACAAAATGTGTGCATCCTTAATATTTTAACAGCTGTGGGATATATTTTACTTTCAAGTTCTACATACACATAACAGCATGGAAAGTATCCAGTATCAAAAATAATGCTAAAATTTACCTTTTAAAGAATTTCACCAGTATATAAACCTAATTTATCATTAATTATTTCTGAAAATGTATTTTGATCATTTAAAATCAAGTTTGTGTAGTGACTGAACTCATGTTTCTGAACTGAATACCATGAAATTATGTCTTTAAAAAGTGTCAGTATCGAAAGAAATATTTTGATTTCCGTAACATTGCAGGACATTTTAAAAGTTACCCCAGAGTTTTAATCAAAGTCTGAATTCAGTCTCAAAATAATGGTTCTGCCTTAACTATTAAGTAATTTGTATATTTTTTATATCTGTGAAATATTTATTTTAGATTACTGAACAACTTTGGCTGAACTAAAGCGTCAAGGCATTATAAATCAGAAAAAAAAAGATTAAAATAAAAGCAAACTTTGTAAACAACACATAATGATCAATTAAAAAGTGCTTAGATTCCATCTGCATTAGACTAGACATTAATATTCTAAGATGATTATTATTAGATTTAACTAACCTCTCTTCTTTACTGTTATTCTTAACTGTACAAATTGCCTTGTGATAGTGGGCATAGCATGTTACAGAGAAACAGACAAGATTTTAAGTTGCCATCAACATGTAAGCCTGTAGGTGAAGAGACAATATAAAAGCCCATGCCCAGTGAATCCAGTGAATGACCAGTCAACTTAAAGAGTGAGGTTAGGTCCAGATAAGAAAGAATAAGAAGAGTAATCAAGATAAAAATAATGTCCACAGAATTGGAAGGAATATTGAACCAAGATAACTTGCAAACTACAGCAGCTGAGAAGGAAATGGAAAAGTAAAAATAATAATAATAATAACAATAATAAAAACCCTGCCTTTCCACTATTAACAGAACATCTATATTGATTTTTTTTCCCATTTGAATCAATGTTGGTGACTGTTACTGTTTTTTCCTATGATTAATCATTTCATCTTATGCTGGTTATATTAGTGTTCAGCTTCACAGCTAGAATCATCTTGATGAAGTGTAGCTTCAGAATTTTCTTTTTAAATCATGTTTGTTACTGGTAATAAATGCCTATAATCTGATGTTATTCAGTACTGATTTTGTGTGTGGTGCCGTTTTTCTTTTAAAGTCTATTGACCCTGGCCAGCAGTTCACATGGGAGCATTCAAACTTGGAAGTAAACAAACCAAAGAATAGATATGCAAATGTAATCGCATATGATCATTCCCGAGTCCTCCTATCAGCAATAGAAGGTAAGAAAATGCAGATGTTATTTATACCTTTATTTTCATGGGTTTAAATATATGTGTGAATATATAGTTTTAACTAGGTGTTCAGCCATCTGTGAAAACAGTTACTTAAGGATTTATGCACTGCTTGTTCTCACTTTGTCTTTATCATACAAATACACCAGTACTCGAGCACATGATGTCCCTGATACCCTAAAACATGGGCATCCCTCATTACTTTCTTGCCTCTGCCCCAAATGAAAGATTTGATAACGTATTTGATGTTTATATAAGGGAAGCAGATTGAGGCTGCCCATTTTACTGATGGCTGCTGACAGTTATGAATAAACAGGTGATTCTCAGAAGATGCCTGTAGAATGTTAATTAAAAATGATTAAGGGCTCGTTTGTAAATAAACCTGGATAACCACTAGGGACAATCAGAAGGTTAGGAGTTGGTGATGTGGTGATTAATAAAAACCAAGCACAATGGAAATGTGTGGTTCATCTAATGTGTGGACTGCTTGGTAATCTCTCTCACAAGTGTAGTAAGGAATTTATTCCAGAAGGAATAATTTCTCCTATAAGATGAGGATTAATTCTCAAATAAACCTAACTCCTCTGATGGATGCATTAGAATATTACCCATTCATCCCTTTCCAATAATAAATCCTTCTCACATGGCATATTAAAAACACTTAAGACTCATGTTCAGCACTCAGCATTTCGGTGGTCTTTTTCGCCATGGTAGTACATTGGATTGCTGTCCTTAGAAAGTAGTTTATAATGTCACTTAAATCCTTCCCTCCATCATAACAGCTAACATGGACCACCAACGGCCACATACCACATTCATCCTCATTTGCATCCCAAAGAGCTTTGTGGCTCTTTCATACTTAAATGTTCACTGCTTACCCTCTTCCAGATGTTTTATAAAACATTAAGTAATACCAGCTTCAGACCCAGTCCTTTTTAGAACATTACAGTTGAAACATTTTTGTCTACAGTCGTTCAAGTATCTTTCCCTTTTTTCTGCTTCCAAAATCTATGATGATCACCACTTCATCTCATAACTTTGAACAAGTCCTACCTGCCTTCCTAGTGTCCAAAGTTAATTTGAAAGTGAGAATCTGCTTAAAAGCTTTCCCAGTCAGCACCAAAGGCAACAACACATTGAATTCCAGTTTCAGAGGAACAAGAACTACCTTTCAGCATTTGAGCAAGCCCATACCTCAGTCCCTTTTTCTCAAAATGGTACTACATGGCATAGATAGATTGTGTAAAATTCTCACAATGGATTGTACTTTTCATGTTGGAAAATGTTATAATCCCCTTTTGAGGCAATTAAAGATACTGGTTTTCCAGGATTAAACCTCTTTCCATACTGAAAAAAATTGATCAGGTTTATCAAAGTGTCACCAATGCAAGTTCAAGCAAGATAGTGTCAAACAGGTCACTGCTTCTTTTCAGGTCCTGTTAGAAACTCTAAATAGTATATGTGGATGATTAGCATATAGGGTTTACATTTTATCTCCCATTTTAAAATGTAAAAGTATTTCCCATTTTTAAAAGTTTTAAAAAATTAATAATAATTTCTTGTCTCAAGTCTTTTAAATCATCTCCATAGTAAATAAGAAACTAAACCAAGTCACAAATAGAGGAGAAAAATCATTTTTGCCATTAGTGAGCCAAGGTAAATTAAAGAAAGAAAATAGATGAATATCAGTTGAGAGCCCAATGGGCATGATCGTGACTGGAGAACTTGTCAGTCTGCCTTTGCTGTACTGTAGCATTGCTTCTACTCAGAATTAGGTCATTGAGTACTACCATTCCCTGTACTTTTGCCCACTTTATCATTATTTTCCTTAACCTGTTATTTTCCGCCATCTTGACAGTAAAATGTCGGACAAAGACTATTCTTCCTTGTACCTTTATAATGATACCTGGAAACTATGTACATTTCATTCCTGTGCTATTTCTACAGTATGAAAGCCAAAGCATTTGAATCAGACTAAAACCTGCTTTTTTACAGCTCTGTGCCCACAAATATACCCTAAATCTAGAGCTGACCTAGAAACCAAAAGTTTTTCAATTTTAAGTGTTATGCAAAAGGTTAGAAGCATTTAATTGAAGTTTATGGGCTATACAGAGAGCTTTAATCTAGATTACAACCGTGAACAGCACTTTATCTTAGACTAAGCCCTAGCCAGCAGATATTTAAGGGGAAAAGCAATCATGCTATATCTTAAGCACAGAAAAGATAATGCCAGCAACTGGAACCACAGAAGCACTAACTGAAGCTTTTCCTATAAAAGGAGCTTTGATAACAGAGCCAGATTTTTAAAGTATATTAAAATGTTAAGTGACTTCATGCACAACGTATAAAATTTAATGCGCTTGTTTTGGGTTCCACCTGTAGTGATAACTTACAGGACTGCGGTTGAATGTTTTATTTGGGGCTTTTTTGTTGTTGTTTTTCTCTCAGTGGTTCTGATCACATATTACTTTGCAGACTGACCTGACAACATTAAAGAAAAAACTGGGAGTTGTCACAGTGACTCGTGTTGTCTTTATCTTGGTTGTATAGAGCAAAACTTTGACCATACTTCCATGAGACATGACAAGGGGAAAACTTAAAAGAATCAGTAATTGTGTATGGGCAAGCAATGTGCTTACTGAACTCTTTGAAAACAGTGACACTTATGATGTGTTTCCAAATTATAATTATTTTATATATGCTGAGAAAAATTCAGAATAAATTCACGAGAGTCCTAATTACAAAATACTCATAATTTTTGAAATAGAGGGTAAGCAGTTTAAAAACACAATTGAAGTTTTAATCAATCCACTTACTTTTGGGGTCCCCTCCATGTTTAAGCAGTTCTTAAGAGAAAATAGTAATTCCTGAAAAAGAAAGGTGATAGAATTCATTTCAATTATTTAGGATAAATAGTGTCAAATAAAGACTAAATGGAATGTAATATTGATATGTGCACAAAAATAATAGATAGTTATATGCTTCATATTATAAAATCCAAAGTTATCCAGAAAGTATAGTTTTACTAAAATAGGAAAAGATAAATGGACAAGCCAAAAGACAAAGAACAAGGAAATCTGGGCGTGGGTCATAGCTCTGTCACTATTTATGTAACCTTGACTTCTCTATCAATTTTCCCAGTGCTAATGTCTTTTACTTTTGACTCCTCCAAGAGTTAGCTCAATGTAGTTTGCATATCAATTATCTTATTTACTGTACCCACAGTTTGATGGAGTATAAGTATGTTATGATATAGATAGGTATCCATGTTTGGAGACGAGAATTCTGAAGCTCACACAGAATCAGCCCTGAGTCTCACAGTGTAAGAGGTGTAAAATTACTATAGCTCGAGTTAGAATTGAGCTCTTCTGATTCCACCATCCAGGCTTCTGTGAGCCCACATCACGCACATCGCTTTCCTAGTGATACAGGATATCACAGTAACCAAGTAACTTAGCATAGAGCCGAACACCCAGCCTTATCTTTTTGCCTAAAAATTCCATTTTATCATTTGGTATTAACCTATGGGTAACACAAACTTCAAATTTAGTATTTTGTTTCCTTTTTCTATGGCCTAACTATTCTGAGGCAGTGACACAAAATGGGGAATTATCAGTTATCCCAATGAATCAGAGTCCTACAATTGTAGAAGCTTACATCTATCCCTGAGAGGTGATCTACTTAGCTCAAAAACCTTTTTATGTATCTTCAACTTCATATAAACTCAGGAATATCAATTAGTGGCAGATTATTTATTGTCTTGTCATTTGTAATGATCAAAATTTCAATCTAATTATTACAGTCCTGGATAAAAAAGGTTTTATATTTTTTTCCCTAAAATATAATTAGTCTTCCCTTCTGCCAATATTATGTTTCTATTAGTAGGATTATAATTAACATTTCACTTTAAAAGCCATGTTGATGTGGAATTTTTTTGAAATCACTGGTCAGGCCTACATATAAAGCAAAATTTAAAACCTCTCTTTTAAATTCAACAACAAAGGCAAGATATTATGATAGACATGACTATCTTGGTGTTTACTGTGTGTTGGGCATCATGTCATAGATTTGATATACAGTGTATGAAATCATGTACAGATTTTTTATAGTGTTCAGAACTACCTCAAAAGCTAGTTGTTGTCCAGTTTTATAGATGAGGAAACTGTTAAACTTTTAAAAGTGAAGTAATTTGTTTATAATCATTAGCTAGTAACTGGCAGGGCCAAAAATTCTAATATATGAGTTAGTTGGACTCAAGACAGCTGTTCTCTCCATTAGGTCACTTGGGACTTTTTAGCCACCTTTGAATCATAATGGCCATGCCTAAACATGTCGCAACTAATTCAAAAGCAGTGCCTTTTTGGCTGGGAAAACTGTCTAGGAATTTTGAAATATACATTTTGAAACACTTATGATAGATATCTTAGAGCCAGAGGACTTCAATTGTGTTCTTAGACTTCAGTCAAAGTGAATTTTTCCAAAGAATAAGTGACATATAAATGGCTTTCAGGTGGATTTCCCTGTTTGTTAACTATTACTTTTTGAGGTGTTTTAGGAAGAGGATGAAAACAAGAAGACAGAAGACTAGAAACTAAATCCCAGTTTAAGCAGCTATGTGACCTTGGGCATGTCACTTAACCCTGTGGGGGAGCTGGATCCTTTTGAGAATCTGGTGAACATTTTAAACCCAATTTGCAAACAAAAGGCACCTACACAGTTTATTTGTATACTAATTTCAGAAAATTCTTGGATATACAATCTCTTTGCAAGTCCATTCTTCAGGGACCCTGACTTAGTGCCTTTTGTTCTAGTCTTCCTAAAATAAGAATGTGTAAGACCCTTCCTTCTCTTTCTAAAATTCCAAAGGTTGATTCTAAATCCAGAGATCATAGATAAATATTAAATCTTACACGTTAAGAGATTAGCTCTTTCAAGGGGGAAAAACACATTTAATCCAGAGGGTTAACCCAGATAGAATTGTTCATTAGTATGTCTCTCTCCTACCAAGCCAGGTTTAAAAGGTTTTATCTGAGAGAGTTAGAAATGACAAAGAGTAAAGAACTTCATGCCATATGCATCTTTTAACACTAGTGCTTGTTAATCTGAAAAAAGAAGCTTCATAAAATATGGGTTTATTTTCTTCCAGTTTGGGAGGAATATATTTAGTTTTAAAACAAAAATACGTTTATTCTTCATCTTTTTAATGGGTACCTTCCTACAAGGGCCTATATGTTTTCAAGAATTTCTTTCCTATTAAAAGCATCATAGGCTCTTCTTGCTTCCAAAGAGCTTGTTTGGACCAGTTACTGTGCCTCAGTTTCCTCACCCGTGTAAGAGAATTAAGAATACTACCTATCTTCTAGAATTAGTAATAGGACTTAATGAATTAATGCATGTAAAACCTTTAAACAAGTGCTTGTCACAAAGAAAATGCCTAATAAATATTGGGACCTATGAAAGTTATTATTGCTATGATGAATTTTATTACTCCTGTCAATAGGTCCTTTTATACACAGATGGAATTTCTTTTGTATATGATCCGTGGAAAAATTAATAATATCCAAATGAGAAAGCTGCATAGATTTGGAATGCTCTTTGAAGCAAAAGAAAATATTGGTGCTTGATAAATGAAAACCAGACCTATAAATAGCATTACAAATTTCAACAGGGGGAAGTATGTGTTCTTTTAAATGGAAATCCAAAATATGTCATCTGCTATTTGATTTACATAATAGGAGCAATTAAAAAAAAAATCCAGCTGTAAATAATATAGGTGACGTTACAACAACTTATTTTTGAGATGGGCAATTTAGCACCTTTAAAATGAGAAGCCAGCTCACAGGGAATCGCCGCCCTCTAAGATTAATCTAAACTTAAAAAGCAGAGAAGAAACCACTGATACTCCTTTGTAATGTTGATTCCCATTTGCCACCACACTTGTGCTCTACGTTTAAGCCGTGTCTTAGCTGCTTCTGTATAGTGTTCAAAGGTAAATCTCTACCGATTTGTTTAAAACAGCTGTCAGCATATGGTTACATATTCTCCAGTTTCACATTGAACCCATGCTGAGTTATCTTTTTTTTTTTCAGGCCATAACTAGTAACCTGATGTATTTTCTCTAAGTAAAAACAAACCAAAACAAGCACAGGAATATCAATGAATACAATCTATCCAACATTTTCTAATAAATGTTTAATTATATTGTAGTGAATATAAATGTTCCATATGAAGCACTAACATTAAAGAATTAAAATTATTTTCATTAGTAAAGAGTTCCTTTCATAGCTGCCATGTGCTGTTTCCCATGTCAACTCAATAAATCTGATTTCTTTTCTTCCCTCTTAGTTCATTCTCTTTCTCTCTGCTCTCTCCCCTCCACCCCTGGACACTAATGACTAATTTGTGGGCACCTAGTGTTTGTTTTATTTTGCTCTTGAAATTCTGTTTAAACTACTGAAGAGGGTTTGTTACAATACATGCCTCATCTTAAAAAAAAAAAAAAAACTTATCTGCATCTCATCCCATTATTGCTCAAGTTCATTTTTCTAACATTGTTTTTGATCATCAGTGGTTGATTTAGCTCGGTTTCTTTAAAATTTTCAGTCTTTAAGTTTTCAAGTTAACTATTTACAAGCATGACAAAGTTTAATCCTTTTATTGCACAGTGATTCTTTTTTTAATAAATAAAGGCATTTCTCTTTTTGAGGAACAGTGCACAGTCTAATTTTTATAGCTTACTTTGTCTTAAATAGAAAGCTAGGTGGAATTTTAACTTTGAAATCTTGGAACAATTTCACAAGGTGCTTGCAGCCTTCATAAAGTCTAATTACAGCTGTTTAAATAGCATCTTTCTCCTGCACGGAGCCACGAAAGTGGCGTGGGGATCTGTTACTCCCTGGCGCCTACCTCAGCCTGCACTTGTGTTGTCTCCTACCTACAACAGACAAAGCATTTTTAAGGGATCTGGTTGTGTTGTGGGGTTTTTTTTTTTTTTTTTTTTCCTTTACTCTTGTTCCTAGGAAGCTAATCAAAGAGTAAAACAGAAGGCTCTGTGGATTTATTTTTATCTCCATTCAGTTATTGGGATTTCCTTCTCATTTTTATTGTACATCTATGCAGCTTGAGCTAATGAATCTACACTTCATTACTCTGAAGCTATAGAGAAACCTAAGTCATCAATGGGATGGCTCTGTTTTTAGAATATAGGCACATGTTGTACATGGCTGGGGAGTTTAATTATTTTTGTCTTTCCACTAATTTTTTTTTTTTTTTTAATATGGGAACTAGAAAGAGGCCTTCCAGATTTGGAATTATTTTCTGTCACTAAAGTAATTAGGAGTGAGTAGGCTTATTTCATTTCTGTTTATTACATCAATCAAAAGAATAACTAATATCCACTGGTATTTCCGAAGTTTAAATTCATTGACTCATTTGATTCTCACAGGGTGTTGGGTAAGAATGCCTTGAAATTGCTGCTCATACATTAGGATAGACATGAGGAGACAGGGGCTCTGAGAGTTTCCTGCAGATAGAGCTCTTGTCATATTCTGCTTTTGACCACTTCACTGCTGCAATTCTTATTAATGTAATCAATTAATTAATCAGTTCTTATTAATGTAAACTAAGCAGACCAACCCTCTCTGATGTGGCTGAACAGGTACACTGCATGGCCCCGACTCTGCTTTATTTCAAGGCAAAGTGCCCCCTAACTAGAAACAAGTCCCCTCTATCACAAGTGCTGATAAGTCCCCAGCACATGTGGCTTGTCTGGGTATGCACCCAAAGACAGTTCAATCACCCGCATCCTTCACTGTAGCTCCTCTCATAACCCAGCCTCCTCAGCAGTGCTGAGGTACAGAAAACCAAAGAGAGGAGGACACAGGACATGGAGAGCATGGAGACTGGGGTCACAAACACTTTGAAAGCTATCCATTCCCCCTTTAACTCATAGTGGTGATGAGCTGCAGTGCTCACAGAGCAAGGCACACTTCTGAAAAAAAAAAATCATCCCGCATATGGTAGAAATAAGGACAGATAAGGAGGGTCATTTGCCAAACTGCCCTCATATCTAGGGAGACTTCGGCAGATAATACACTGCCCCTTTGCAAGAAGTGGTTTTTTTCTGGCATGTTGCAAAGAGAATCCTTCATCTTGCTAGTTCTGATGCAGCTGTGGGTTGCTGCCATGGGGTAAGTGAAGGAGAAGGAAGGCCTGTGCCCCTTGAAATTAAATACATTTACTGGTAAATTATTATTGGATTTCATTTTTCTATTTTCTCTTCTCTAGTTTTGCCGTGTCAGCAAACAAAGTAAACATTTAGTCTGCATTGTGGGTTGTAAAATTACAATCTGGGCCTTAACTAGTAATTCGTTGTTGTTAATAGTTTTTCTTTTTATTTGTGTATTGAAGTGGAGGAGGAGACATTATCTACTAAATAAAAGGTAGCTTTCGTGCTCATAGATCTTGAGTAGTTCTGTCTTACAACAGGGAATAAACAGGTTTAACAAAAAACCAGTTTCTTTATGACACAAACTTCAGTGAGGGTTTGTAGAAGTGAAAGGAAATAAAAGTACTGGGGTTGTGATGCCACACTGTGAGATGGAGCGGAGTTAGCCAATCAGCTGAGGGCCCACCTCCAGCTCTGCAGTGCAGCAGTGGTGTGTCCTCTGGAGCCGTGGATGGGTTTCTGCCTTCCCTCTAATGCTGCCTCTTCCTCATGCTCATCCCTACAAGCCAAGGAAAGCTGCTTTTTCTGAATAAACCTACTAGCTCAGTCCTACCACCTCCTATTGTTTTTGAACTTGTTTATTTTTTACCTCACCCGGTTCTAATCAAGATTTTAAGTATTAGTCGCACCGGGGGAAAAAAAAAAAGAAAACCTCATCTCAGGATATCAGTGGTAGAAGCGATAGGAATCACCTTGAAAGATCATCAAAACATGTTCCTACCTAATCTGAGACACACAAGCCTCTACGAATCTTAAAATAACTTCACAGAGATTTCTGAATCCAAGAAGGTTAAGAATACCGCAGAGAGACATCATATTTTAAAACTCATAAGGACTTGAGAGAATCCATTTGTCCAACATGCCTTGTTTAGCCGATAAGCAGAGGTCTGGACAAGTTGAATGACTGTCAAAGAGCAAACTACCAGCATCCCTAGACAGGAGTTCCGGTTTCCAGGTTAATTTCTCTAAAGTCTTAGCAAGTGCTTAGCACCTTCCCAAGACTTTGAAAGGCACATGTGACTTACCCTCCAGAGTGGAATGATACAAAAGTACTCACCCCTTATGATTACTTAATTTCACATTGCTAAAAAATAATGGGCGTGCGCTATTTTGGGTGCTGTTTAACAGCAGGGCATAAGGCCTTATTATAAAACCTTTATAATTATAAACACCTCTCAACAAGAGAAATCTTTTCAAATCAAATTATCCACTGACCCAAAAAAAATCGAATGCAAAGCAAGTTGTTTGTATTTTTTTTTAACTAGACCCACATGACCCAATTCTTGTCAAACTAACAGGGAAGAAAAAAAAAAACCTTATTTTAACCCAGTCATGACAAAACAGCTCAAATAGTATATTCTTTGACATTTCAACATGCTTTCAAGGTTTTAAAGGATTTCTCAGTATAAATTAATCATTCATCATGAATATTCTTTCAGAGAAGCTTCATCTTTCCAAGGATTCCTTTCCTTTTGTTAATATTCAAACACATGTGGGATCATCATCACAAAGCCACATTCTATTAATTCCATACTTAAGTGAAGAAAAATGTCACTGTCCCTGCATGTTGAACTTTTATCATAAGTTCCCAAAGTTTTCCAGAAAGAAAAACAGGAGAGCCCAAAGTCCATACCCAGGTTTATTTTTCCACTAAAAGCTGTAACTAGCAATTCCCAGTAAATAAAATGAGAGCCTAAAACTGACCCAACCCTGTTTGAATAGCTGTTTGCTATGGCTTGCTGTGCATGAAGAATACAGAAGCACAGTTATACCAGTCACTCACCTCATCACAATATCTGTTAGTCTTAAAGGCCTGAGTTTTACAACTCCAAGTTTAGTTTGCCCAAAACACAAAGACCCAGTATAAAGCATGTATGTAATATTTTTATGCACCACAAGAAATAACAGTCCATTAACTGATGAAATATACCGTAACACAGGAATGGGGAATACTGGAATAATATAAACTCAAGGTCTAGCCTCAGTTTTCTAAATTATGACATTAGAATGATAAATAATTATTATTGGTGTAGGAAATATTCACATGACTATTATTAAATGGAGAGTATACATGAAGCAATACAAAGAAAAGCATGAAAACTTACTTTTATAAATATCGTAAAGCCATGGATTCCTAGGAAAGAGCAAGTTTTAGATGTAAGCTGTTCTTGGGCAATGACATTAAGACCAAATGATAGCAAAGCCAATCCTAAGATTTTGCCTGTGATGAGCTTCAGACATCTTTTTTATGCTCTTGTTATTTGAGTAACTCCTCCCCCTCTTCGAAAAACATAAATAAAAGGCAAGGCACCATCATCATAGTATTGGACAAAAGTCTCCTTGACTCCAAGAAATAAAAGCAATCAGCTAATTTATAATAAATCTACATTCATTCAGTTCTGCATTTTAAGTTAGATTTCTATTCATCATACCCCCAGAAGAATGCTCACACACTTAATGCTCACACACTTCTCCTGGATTAGTAGTGCACTCTGATTGGTGTTGCGTTAGCAGATGCAAATCATTTTACGGATAAGGCAGAGAAATGAAGATTAAATAAATAGACACGCATTACTTAGAGAAGGTCACTCAAAAAAAGTGAACGAATTTTGTATATCTTGCTTCCCAGCAGAACCATCACAGTCAAGAGCCACTGAAGAAACAGAACAGTTGGAAAGCCAGAATAGTGTGTGTTTTACAGCTGGGTTGGTTGAAAATCTTTCTCGGTGTGTTCTATTGAAGACTGAGGTCTCATCTGCTGCAAATACACTGCTCTTTCACCTTAGCTTCCAGTGTGGGGTTAATATTTTTAGCAGGGCAAGCTGCCACCATTTCTAAACTCTTCTCTCATTCATCTTTTGACACAGCATGTTATGTTGGGTTGTACGAATACACAACACATGAGATCTTAGAGTTTCTAGAAACATAGCCATCTCTCACATCTCCACTTTGCAAAGGACGTGTGAGAAAGCTTACCCAAGTGTCTTTTTGCCAGAGTGGGTGAAAGCACTTGCCAAAAGGAGGCTTTTATTCCACGAACTACCTGCTTACACACAAGTGTCAAAATAGAAAAGGACCCTCACAACATTTTCAGGATATAAATATTAGCCTCTAAATTTGCTCTTCTAGGTTTTGATTTAGTTTCAATTATCTTCTTTTCAGAGTATCAAGTCCCAAATTCTTAAAGCATTTGGTGATATAGTATAGATCTCCAGTGCCTAGTAGTTTTCGGGCAGAATTTTTACATTTGAATTCCTCAGAAATGCAACCACTATTCAGTAGCAACCTATTCCCCCTAAAATATAATAACAACTCACTGCTTAAACTTGAGCCATATGTCAAAAAACAATTCATGACATAATAACTGATAAAAATTTATGCAAGAATGTTGGCTAGGTCTGATTCCCTTACTTTGGACTGAGTCTCACATCCACCTCCTCTGTCCTCAGATGCACTGTTCACACACATTTGTTATCCCTGATAAGGGGAAATGGCACAGTGCCCAGCTGGGGCATTTTCTGACTCACTAAACAGATTTCTCCATTTTTTAATTTTCTTGGAAAAAGCTTTTCTGGATATTGGTAGCTGAGTGAGGCCCTTAGTTAGAATCCTTTTTATCAATTCTTTAATGTTAACTGCTAAATTAAATTATTTAAAGTGGGCTTTTCCTGTGTTATAAAATAGCTTCATTGTTGGCTCAGAACCAGATCCTGTGGACGTGTAGATGTGCGTGCTTCCCAGTGGCTGTAACCTGAGGACTTTATTTAAACTCTCCTTTGAATCTACAGTAATTTGGTGTCAGGGAGGAATGGGATCTTTATCAACAAAGGGCTGCCAGAACCCCAACTGCTTCTTGAGTAGCTGTAATAGATGAATAATGTTACAACCAACCGTGCATTTAAGTTTTTGCTCAAAAGGCTTTTCACTAATGCTGGTGGTATTCCATATCCATGTGTTCATCTTGGAGCTCGGTAGTTTCCATCTGACTTTCATTACTTTTCTTGAGAGGATCAGTTTTACAACTGGAGTCAGAAAAGCAGTCAAAGTAATTGCAAGCGGCAATCAGTGAAATATAGCAATTTTAGCTTGGGAACATATGTTGCATTATAAAGAAAGCATTTCTTTAATAAATCCAAGGCTTATATTTTCCCAAAGTAATTAAGGGACCATGTACAGGTTCTAGTTCTACCTCCCATATCATGCTAATACTCCGGTAAAGTGTTGGCTCCCCTTCAGGGACAGGCAATTCATTACCTCTGGAGGAAATCTATTCCCTTTCTGACTCAGACTATTTGAAAATGCTTTATTATATTGGAGATGAAATTCATCTCTCTGTAGTTACATCCTCCAGAACTGAAAGTCTTGGGTCTCAACATAGTAAACCTAAACCTTTCTTCAGACACTCATGGGCAGCTCTTATCCCCAACCCCTTTTTTTTCCCCCTTGGCCAGGTTATAATATGTATTCCTTTCTCACAAGGAATAGCTTTGATTTCCTTCATCATTCTGGCCACCTTTCTTGGAAGAAGCTCAAACCTGCCTGCATCCATTTTAAAGGCATTGTGCTGAGGGAAAATTAGACTTTTAATCAGAATATCTGTATTACATTACAGCTCTGCTACTCATTAAATGTTAGAACTGAGGCAAATTATTTACTCTTTTTGTCACTAGTAGCACAGGTGAATAAAAGAATTAAAGAGATGTACTCTAGAGGTACAGAAGACAAGCAACAAGCTAGTTAACAAACAAATATATAATTACAATGTGTAATAGTAGAAGAAAGTGTTGCCAAGGGAGTTCTGAGGTCCCAAGGTATCAAGGACAGGTCTTCTGAGATGGAGGCTGAGCTCTTCTGACAGGAAGGAGATAGTGTGTTGTAGGGTGTGGGGTGGCACTAAGGTAGGAGACTAATGTTTTCTAAGAACTGAAGCAGGTGGGTGTCCAGCGTTTAAAAGGAGAGATGATGAGTAGGATAAGATGAGTCTGGAGAAGTGCCGAGCTTTATAGCCATTGTTGAGAGTTTGGATTTTATTTGAAGTATCAAAGGAAGCCATTGTTGGGTTTGAAGAAGTTACAGTGTCAAATATATATATATATATATATATATATATATATATATATATATATATATATATATATATATATATATATATTTTTTTTTTTAATTGCTCTCATGCTAGCTAGAGAACAGACTGCAAATGACAAAAGTAGAAGTGGAACAGTCAATTAGGAGGCAATCGTGATAACACAAGGAGAGATTCACATGATACAACAACCCGTTGAGGTCTAAAGAAGAAGCAGTGCCCTGCAGAGGTTACCACACAGACACTGCAGTCTGCCTACCTATAAGTAAACCAGACTCCATCAACTTCAGCAAGGTTTTGGATCTCTGTGCACCTCAGTTTCCTCTTTTGTGAAAGGAAGATCATGACAGAATTTAATAGAGTTGTTGTGGGGATTAAATAAGCTTATATATGAGTTTCCTCTTAGCTAAGTCTGGAAAGAATTTTTCACTGTTATGACACTTTCCACCCTATATTGCATTTTCAGACTCAGGCATTGTTTTATCTGGTTTTTGCCTGGGAACAATGACTGAAAATGAGTGAGGAATGTGACCAGATAGTGGTTTATCTTCCTTTGCAAGCTATATTTTGTTGACACAATGGAGTGAACAGTGTGTGACAGAAAAGGCATTCTATAGACGATCAGTTGGGTTTTTCTTTCTTTGAAGTCTACCTTGTCATATTATAAACATCTAACACCTCAAACATCACTTTACATGAAGGTCCCAAGAAGACTTGTTTTTAATCTTGCTTAAAACCCAAACTTGAATATATTGTGACTCCCCCAGCATAGTGTGGAACAATAATATGATATTGTCTTCAGGCCAAGTGCCAGGCTGTTTCCTCTCATGATATGTTCACCTAGTTAAGTAACATTCATTGTTTTTCAGGCATCCCAGGAAGTGACTATGTGAATGCCAACTACATAGATGGCTACAGGAAACAAAATGCGTATATTGCAACACAGGGATCTCTCCCTGAAACATTTGGTGACTTTTGGAGAATGATATGGGAACAACGGAGTGCCACAGTTGTTATGATGACAAAACTAGAAGAACGATCCAGGGTGAGAATGAGTATCTATCTTCTCCCTCTTAGAATGTTGCCTCAGATAGTTCCTGTGTTGCATGTTTTACTCTGGTAGGAATCTAACCTTTCCTTAAGTTTTGACTCTAACAGATACAAATTGTTTGGGGTTTTTTTTCTGGGGTGGGGGAATTAGGTTTATTTACTTAATAGACACTAATTGTGAATGAGTATCAGCAACTCAGATTAAACCAGTCTTTAACATTCTTCTGAGTCTTTCAAAAGGAAATTCTCTCCTATTATGATGTGTGTGATTGCCAAAAGGAAAAAAAAAAGTAGCACTTAAAGAAGTAGACAACTTGTTTAGAGAAAATAAATATTAGCTTGGACATCTCTATAAAGCTCACACTGAATAAGAACACACAGACTTTGAGGGAGAATCTCACCAATATGTACTTCCCAATATTTTCAACTTTTTCTTTCTCTAATCTGCAGTGTTAAATCCAAAATTCTATGAGAGGCGCTTTTTAAAAATTAGTCAAATTAACATAAATTAAGTCAGGGCAGCCAGAAAAATGATGTGGTTAATACACGGCTGAGAAAACACATTAATGTGTAGAGGGCATCTTGCTACTTGCGAGTTTAGCCTTCTCCAAAAGGAAGAGATTTTAATCACAGAGTCATTGCTTAGTAAGGTCCAAGAAAGGAGTTTTAGTCATCATATGGGTCCAAAATTATGGAGCATGTCACATTAATAAAATGCTATTGATTTGCAAAACTAAAATGTAATGGGTAAGCAGTATGCCATACTCCCAAGTGAATATGCAAATACTGTAGCCATCTGATGAAAATCAATCTGTAACCTTGAGAATTTAACAAACGCATCTGACAAATCACTGAAGACAGCACATAATCTCACAGAAGAATGGGGCATTGGGGCAAAGTTTGAAACCACCAACGAGGGGACTCTTTCACCAAGGTCACAGTATTCTCAAAAAGGCTACTGAGAAGGAAGCCAAAGGCCAACTCTCCGTTTGTTGTGTCACAGTTGATATATGTATATATATTTTTTAATGTTCTTCAAAGCTCAATGCATAGCAGTTTCTCTTAACTCAGGTGTGTATGTAAGAGAGGCGTTGAAGGCTGCCCTGGGGACTTGTAAGGGAAAAGCTCAGACTTAGGGAAATATAAAAAGTCCCAGCTGATATCTTAAAGATGAGAAATCAAAAGATATGGTACACACTGGTTTAGCAAACCTAAAAAGCAATCAGATCTTTTCAAAACATGTGAATTCTATAGAAATACTGAAGTATTGTCTGAAATGAATTTAGATAAAGCTTTTTATGACTATGAAGACACATGTCTGTGTTATACTTTACATGCAAAAGCCATTCAAAAGATGTAAACAGAGCCATTGTACTCAGGGTAACCCCTATACAACAAGCACTTTCTTTAAAAACAACACCCCACCCAAATGATTCTTGGATAAAATCATCAATAATTAAAACAATGTCTAACATGTGTTGGATGCATTGATATTTCACAACACGCCCATAGGATAAACATTGCTAGGATTTCCACTTCATATACAAGTAAGCTATGGCCAGGATGTTCCAGAAGGTCACCGAAGCTCATTCAGATACCAAGATCAAAGTGAGGAATTGAAAATGAAAGCCTGGCTCCAGAACACACGTGCTTACCCACCAAGCCATACTGCCTATTAACACTCCTGTGAAGCAAAGACAGCTGAACTATTATATTACAGCACGCATGTAAATTCAACCTACCCAGGCTGCTCGGCCTGGAGATACCGGCTGGTAACAAGCAGTCATTTACAAAAGCTGTTTTCAGTAAAACACACATTTTATCTTGACACTGCAGGCCTTCATTAAACCATGCACAGAAACTTGTTTTGAAATAACCAAATGAAATTCTGCCCCTTTTCTCCCTAATTGCTTCTAATAATAAAGTTAGTTCTGACTGGCCCCACTGCCAGTGCAACATCTGATAGTAATGAGCAGTTCTCGGCAGAAGGCATTGTGACTTAAATACTGCCCGTTTATCTGTATGTTGCAGGCTACCTTTTTCTCCCCCACCCCAGACAGGGAAACTTATTTGGAAGTTACTAAATGAACTTCTGTTTGCTCCCTTCATTAATTACTCTTCGCTCTTGCAAGTTAGCTTGTGCCTTTGTTAAAAGACCTAAGGAGCCAGTTAAAGTGCTGTCTTGTGATTTTTACTCTGTGGTGGTTTCAGCCTTTACGCAAACTTGTGATGACCTGCATAAGCCAAAATTGAGAAATCTCACCCATCATGAATCTGACCATACACTGAGCCCTGAGGCCCAAGGCCTAAAAGCCCTTTGTTCCCCAATCTAGAACACTGGAGGGAAAATGACCAAGTGTCATAGAGAGATCTAAAACAGCCCCCAAATTATTTCACCTGCTCTTCATCCTCCTCCCTCACATCCTCCTCCCTCACCTTTCCCCTGTCTACTTGCTCCCTCCTCTAAAGAAGTGGGGAGGGAAGGCATTCCTGAATGCTCAAAGCAAGAACTTGGATAACATTTTGCTATAAAAACAATGTTATAAATAGTGGTTAGTTGTTACTGAAATATATAGCTCCATACTTTAGGCACTTTGTGGGTTATGTGGGCTGACCTATGTGTCAATGAATTCTCAATTCCCAGCAGCCAACTTCAAAGCAGACATCTGGACTAGCCTGGCTTTACGTAGGAACTGCCTGTAGTCTCCTTCATAAAGGGAGAGGGTCCAGGTAGTTTAAACAAATTATCTGTCCAAGGGCTAAAGCCTGAAATTTCATTATTTTTATTAAGGCTTAGGTTCTCAAAATAATGTTCATCCCCTTGGCTTATTTTTTTAAAAGGGCACATGTGTATAAACACTTCTGTGTATGAAAAGTAGGCAAGAATACCTGTTAACTGGAGAATTGGGGTGGGAAAGAAAGAAGAAAAGGAAAGGGAAGAAAAGATAGTATATTACACAGGACTGCCTGGGGACACCACCATCAGAGGAAGCTATGTGACATAGTTCCAAGTAGGGGTGTCTTGCAGTCAAATGTCTGGATTTAGATCCCGACTCTAGGACATGCTAGCTATGTAACAATGAGCAACCTGCTGGATCCCTCAAAGTCTCTGTTCTCCTTTTTGGATTACGTGGAAGGGTTATTGTGGGTATTGCCTGAGATAAGGAATGTGACAAGGTGGCTCAGTGATATACACTATTATTTTTCTGTTGAGAGAGAGAGGTTGAAGGCTTTACCATTATAGCTTTAGTTTCCCCTAAAGCTGGCTTCTGAATAATTCAATTTTTGTTGCCAAATGAAATGAGTTTATTTCTCAGTAGCTGACAGTGAATCCTGACCAAACTCAGAGAGTCACTGCACATGGCAAATTCTGCTCACTGTTCCCAGTGGAGCAGACCCATGCATCCCGGTCAAGAGGACAGTATAGCTCAGAACACGGGGTTCTTTTGCACTTGCCTTTGACAGAATCTCCAAAATGGAGACCTTGATGCAAGGAGCTTGTTAATCAATCTGCAAAAAAGATGACAATGGAACATTCTGGCTGCTACTTTCACATGTCTTGAAGCAATATAATATAAAAATAGTAAGGCCAACATGAGTTATATGTAGTAATAATTATCACTAAAGATAATATATTCTTGGCGGGAGGGTAGAGCTCAGCGGTAAAAGTGCATGCCTAGCATGCACAAGGTCCTGGGTTGAATCCCCACTACCTCCGTTAAAATAAATAAGTAAATAAGTAAACTTAGTCACCTCCTCTCCAAAACAACCAAAACCAATAAAAATAAAATATTAAAAAAAAGGTAATATATTATTGACACTACATTTCTTCTGGGTTCTTTTGATTCTCCCTCCCCATTCTCATTTATTTGGTGATGCTCGAGAATCAGCCTTGAGAACATATCTCCTATGTCTTCCAGCCCTCTGTTGTTCCCAGGCCCACTCTCACCTTCTCACTGTGGCTGATACATCAGCAGAGCTTGTACCCTTTGCTGAGTCAGAACAGTTCACTCAAGAAAAAGGATGCTGGGTCCATTAGCATGTGTTAGACATTTCACCGACTTTTTGTTATAGAATCCACCATTCTTAGCATTTGGATGGCTAAATGTAGAAGCCCTTGTAAGTGTGAGGTGTGGCTTAGAGTTTAAGGCGACCATTTGAAGACTTAAGTTCCTTGATTTTTTTCAAATGTTATCACCCCCTCTCTCAGTTGTGTAATGTGTAAGTTGAATATTTTCCATGAGTTTGTTTAGGGTGTGTGTGTGTGTGTGTATGAAACAAAATATAATGCTAAAAACTAGTGATTTTGTAGGTAGAATTTGATTGCAGCCTGAAAACACACAGATCAGTTTAAAGCTTTGTAGAATGTACTGTGTGACATGAGATACTGTTAGTGGGTTTTATTCCACAGTTTCCATCTTTTTTGCCAAATCCTCTCAAGTTCTGCGTAGTTCATTGATTCTGCAGCAAGTCATTCCTGTGCCCCAGAATGTGGTCTCTAATTGCTTCCATGTTTCATAACATGCCAATAAGCACATGGATTGGTTTGGGCAACCACATGGAGGGAAGAAAATGTTTGGAAAAAATGAAGCACTGGTAAGAAAGTAAAATGTATACAGCTGGGATTTCCACTCAAAGGGTATTATTTGTGGGCAGCTGGGACACATGGTTGGCAAGCCTCACTTGAGGAATCGGAGTCTCCAAGGTACTGGATTTGCTGAGGTGATTCCTGGCCCAGAAAGCTCTTATTATTTAGTGAGTGATTGCTGACTTTTTTTTTCCTTTATCTATCTGCTTTTGGCTGTTTCTCCTCTACTTTGTTTTCCATCTTCATGTAGATAAGACAGAGGGAATGTGTACACCTATGCTTAACAAATTCTTCAACAGCCTCGATTAGTGTTAGAAGCAAAAATGGCTTCACTGAGGTTAAGAGATACTTGACTTTCGCTTGTCCTCCCAGCCTGCCTTCAGTCAGTGTCCAGAGTTGATGCTCGTCTTGCAAGCTTCATAGTGGGAGTTGAACCACTCAGAGAGCTAGTATTGTGGTGGTACTTAGTGCTATCAGTGTCGAGGATAGGGAGTGAAATTTTGATGCTCCAAAACTGGGGCATGATTTGAACTGTCATCCAATGTGAGCCATGTTGATTAGTAGTAAAAGCCTAGAATTGTTGGGGTTTTTTTCTTTTTTCTTTTATTTTTATTTATTTTTTTAAGGGGGGAGGTAATTAGGTTTATTCATTTATTTATTTTTAGAGGAGGTATTAGGGATTGAACCCAGGACCTCGTGCATGCTAAGCATGTGCTCTACCACTTGAGCTATACCCTCCCCTCAAAAGCCTAGAATTAGAAGTGAGAAAGTCTATACTTGTTTCCCAAACTCTCTAAATCTCATTTTCTGTTCCCAAATAGAGAATCAAGCAACCCAGGTGATGGCATCCATTGCTAGAGCAGATCAGATATTTTGTGCAACATCGCTTACTTTCTCTTAGGTCAGAAACGGGAAGATCCTTGCTCCACTAGACTTGGTTGTTTGTACTAATGAATGGAGGTTAGATGCTGTCAAGGCCAGAGGATCAGGCTGGCATTAACTACATTATGTTAATAGCTTTAAGAGTTAGAATACAGGGACATGGCACGTGGCCAGTGCAGCAAGTGTGACCTAAAGACCACTCACTCTTCCTATGTCCTCTCAAGTTCTTGAATGTCACCTCAGTAAATTTTCCCCAACAGAGAATGATAGTGAGCTGGAGACACATTTACACTTGGTTCTGTGGCTAAGAGGGCAATTCTGGGCAAAAAAACAGCAAAAAAGGAGATTCTGATCAAACATTTTCTTGTTTTTCTGTAAAACAAATCTTGAGACTCTTTTCAGACTATGAGGTCCTTTTGGGTTAAAAGTTCGCAGAATCCTGTTGCAGATTATAAATGGCAATGTTACTGTTTTCATTGTCGTTATCAGTTTTGGCCTAGCCTTGGCCAGTGGCAAACTAATTCTTGGCCACTCTGGTTTGTCAAGGTTGGGTAAGTTTAATGGAGAGCAAATGCTTTCCAAATGCCAGGTTTGTGTCCTTTTCCAAACAGAACTGGGAGTGCCAAAGGCCTTGAACGTTTAATTTCTCAAACTGCAGCCTCAAGCGCTGCCTATCTAGGGCAACAGAAGCTGCTTTTCCCTTAAGCAACTATGGGAATGGCAGCACAAACATTGCCTTTGGAGTCTGCATGATGTATGGAATTGTTTTTGAAAAGTGTTGGATACTTAATGTATATAGGACACTGGCAACAAAAAGAATGATGCTCATGTTGGCAACCTAAAGGATGTCTGGGTTCTTATCTAGTAAGTTCCACACTCTTGGTTTTCTCTTGTCAACAGACACAGTGTCAGATAAAAGAGAAGAAGCCCGCCAATTTCTTCCTGTTTGTTAGCTTCCTGGATTGTCTACCTTCTTTCCCCACCCCACCTCCTCTATGTAGAATGACAGCCTACAGATCCTGGCTCAAAACATTCCTATTCAAGTGAATTAGAAGCAAAACAGCCTATGGAATGAGATTTACGGAGGGGGAGACTGAACTTTGTTCCTGGTGACATTGAGCTAAGCCCCTCTTTCTCCACATTCATGGTTATAGCACTCCCAGTCTGGATTAGGTCATTTTTAAAATTCTGAGAAGTGTAGATGAAGCTCTATGCGTAGGAAAGGCAGATAGTCAGCTGTTGTGCACCAGTATAGTTGTACTGGGTGTTAAGATATTAACATATATCAATACTGACTGGTATATAAAAATTATCTTTTTATTGAAACTTTAAGTCACCTAATGATATTGCTCACTGGCAGTGACACTGGAGTGTTACTGGACTACAGGCAGCCACTAGGCAGACCAAGGCAGATGCAGAGGTGACAGTAAGTTTGGGTAGAGCATGCAACCACTGCTAAGAGTGACTGGGGCTGAGTGTAAACTCCAAGAGCCCAAGCGAAGTGCTACCTGGCGGTGACAGGGGGGCATTCCACACGAATATCCTCTGGCTACAACAAAGCTAGAAGCTAGAGACATAATGAGAGAAGTCATTGGCAAAGTCCAGAGGAGCTCCCTCTTTTAACTCCCGGCAGACATATTGTCTTGTTCTGTTTTGGCTGCCGTAACAGAATGTCACAGACTGGATGCATTATCAACAACAAAAATTTCTCACAGTCCTGGAGGCTGAGAAGTTTAAGATCAAGATGCCAGTTCCTAGTTCATAGAAAACTGTCTTGTATCCTTACGTGATGAAGGGGTGAGGGAGCTCTCTGGGGTCTCTCTTAAAAGGCACTAATCACATCCATGAGGGCTCCACCTCCATGACCTAATCACCTCACAAAGGTCTCACTGCTGACACCATCACATTAGGGATTAGGTTTCAACATATGAATTTTGGAGGGACACAAACATTCAGTTCATAGCGCACATCAAACAAAAGGGAATATCAGGGATTTTTTTTTAATTAATACATGGTTTGGACTGTGTTTGAATGGCTCAATGAATTGGTAAGCAGGTTTATAATGTAGAATTTAGTTCATTTAAAGACTAATATTTTTCAGCTTTAGAGTTTTATTTATGAAAAGCTATCACTGTGCAGATAGTCAAATGCGTTAGTATCACTCTCATTTCAAGTATTCTGTTGCCCTTGATCCTCTACTAAATAGTGGTCAACAAAGAGAAAGTGAAAAGGGGAAATACATAAACCAGACAGCTTGCTGTTTGAAAACAGACATGGCTAAATATTACTTGCATGGAGAGAATGACACTATTACTGAAACAGAATAGAATCATTGACATGATCTCTGTCCTTATTTTGGAAGATCAAGTATTAAATCTTAAAAATGCTAAAAAGAGATGCAATAACCTATAGGAACAGTTAAGCATATAATTTTTCTGTCCACTAGAATATATCCTAATATTTATCTGAATTTTCTTTCATTGTGTTCTCCGTTATTCAGTGTACATTGACAGGTGTGTGCTAACATTTCCTTAGTCTAAATAACAACCCAGATTTGTATTATCTAATGTTAACACACTGTCCACTCCTTATGGAAGAATCCTCTGCCCAAACTTACTAAATACTAGCCATTCTCACCAACAGTTTTGGTTTTCCAGGTATCATTTATTGTCTATTTTAAGTCCTTCTTTGGCTAAAATAACGTGACCCTAGGCAGGCTTTTCAAAGTACCATGTGGCAAATGCATTTTTGTTCAGTGATGTTGGGACCCTTTGGAGGGATTGGGTTTGTCACATGTGGAATTCTGATGCTTTGCCACACTGTCATGCTCAGTAAGTGCTGGGAAACAAACAGCTGGAAAACAAGCCACACCTAAATTTCCATGAGCTTAAAATATTATATTCACACTTGCATGGTTAAAATGCACATGCTTGTTTTGTTTTAATGTTTTGTGCAGTAGATGACCTTTAGCACGCATTATGCTAAAGAAAATTTGTGGTGGGCAATCCTAAGATGGGCCATAGGGGCAAGAAGGAGGGCAGATATTTCCTTAGGGTGAAACAATGGACGGTCCTGGAGAGCCAGATCATCCATTAACAGAACTTCATTCTGGCATGAAAGCATGCAGTTAAGCCCAGGGGAAATATTTGCTATCTCCAGATGTCCCAGAGGCAGTAACAGGATAGATTTAGAAATTTTGCATACCCCGAGGAGGGTGATTGTTCCTGGAAGGGATAGGCCTGAAATTAATCAGTTAAACAGCAAGCAGAATTTAGTGCTTATCGCATGGAATATCTAAAGCCCCACCTCTTTGATCGCATTTTTTTTCTTAACTGTATACTCCTAATAAATATGATGTCGACCAGGCTTTCGACACTCTGGATCCACAAGATCTTGAGTCCCCTGGTCCCATTGTTGCTCTTTACTATGTCTCTTTGTTTCTTAAGTCTTGCATCACCTGTCCTCAGACACGGTCCCTAGCTACGCTGGACGCAGCAAATAAGGCTTTGTTAAATTGAAAGGAGGAGGTTTTACTTTCAGAAAGTTTTAGGCAACCTAAGAATAAGCCAACTTAGACCACAGTACAGTTGATTATAAAGTCAGCTTGCACATGTTGAGTGCCCATGATGTGCCAGGAACTTCCAAGATAAGCCATGTGGAAGTAAAAATGGAACTAAAAGGAGAGCATTTCCCCAAAGCACAGTCAGCAGACCTACTGGATCAAATCCTACTAGATGTTTTTAATGGCAAGTTTTTCTGAATACACTTAAATATGTTCATCAACTTGCTTTTAATAGTTTGACATGAAAGAGAGAAAATGAATTAATTCCATAGCAAATGTGTAGCAATAGTCAACCTGTTCTTTCCAAAATAATGGAAAAAGGAAAGCTTACCACATAAGGGTAATTAATCACTTTGCAATTATAAAAAGAAATATCACCCCCAAATTCAGCCAGGAGTCTGAATGGTCACATTCAGTGTAGGCCTCAAGTAGAGTTACAGGGCGATTGTTTCTAAACCACAGCCTGGGTAGTGGGTTCTGCTTCACTCCTTTTCTACCTCAGAGTCTAGCAAATTCTCTTCTCATGGCAGACTGGGTCCAGGTAGATTAAGGGAGTTGTTCTGAATCTCACAAGTACCTATTACTTAAAGAACCAGGAGGTATAAACATGCCTCCATATTTAGTCAGTAAGACTGATGATGACTGGGTACAGGACTGTGTCTCCTTTCACTCTGGTGTCCTCACGGCCACTCACACCTTGCCTCCCACCTAGAACGTCCTAATCCCTACTGGGATTAATAACATATTCCTTTTTTTTTTCACATTTAAAGTGATTTCAGTAGTTTATAATAACAACCACAAAAAGTTGAGAACATAATCTGACAAATAATAATAGCTATTCCCATTGGATGCCTATTTGTGTTGGCCATCGGGTTCTGGGTTTCAGGTGCATGATTTCTGAGCCTTACAATAGCACTATCATGCTGGAGATAGTCATTCTCATTTTATAAAAGAGGCCACTAGACTTTGGTCCTGGAAATACAGAACCAGCTTACCAGTCAACCAGTGAGACGGCCCAACCTTGCATAAATCATTCCTGGAGGCCACCTGTAGTTAGTTACTTTAGAATCAAATAGGGAAAGACAGAAATCAGTATTTGTATTCAGTAGCTCCTGCCCTTTAGTCCTATATACCCAAAAGGGAGCCTCCTACACATCTCAACTCTCACACTCAGCTCTATGCATGAAGCCTAACAAGTGGTATCTCTCTGGAGATAACTTTAGAGATTTTCTCCCAGGAAAAAAAAAAAGTGGTGGGGGAGGGAGAGAGGCTATTGTCAAAGAAAACATATCAAGAGAGGAAAATGAAGCTAGTTCCTTTTGAATTAGCTAATTAGAAAAAAATCATTTCTATTATTCTCCTATGTCCTTTTTTATTTTTTCCTCACTAGACTTTTGACTTGCTCTCTAATGTTGAAATCAGAAATTATGTGTTTAGCATAGTGCTAAGAATGAAAAATCTTAAAGGAATATCTGTCAGTAAGTCTAAGCCCTTAAATTTAGCCCTCAGAAGTCAGATGAAACCTGTGCAGGCTACTCGGAGAACGAGGTGAAGAAAATAAAGGCTGTGATACTTGCTAACGAAGGGAAGGATGTATTGCTGTAGCTGTTCAGATAACTCAGGGAATGCTTCCAATCCCACTGCTGAGAGCGTATGTGTGTATATGCACATACGTTAGAATATTTATTTTTTCATAAACTCCCCTTGTGAAATATTTCCTGAGAGAAAATGGCAATGTTTAAATATATTTGCTTTTGAAAAAAAATTGCTCCTAGTTTTTACAGTTGCACTTAAAACATGTTAAAGGATTTTTTTGGAAAAGAATAAGATTAAAGTACACTATTTAAAGTGAGTACAAAAACTTTTTCTTCTTTTAGCTAAAAATGTTTACAATATTTATTCCTTATAGTAATGTTTTATGGAATTTTTTTCCCAAAAAATTTTCCCTATCAAACCCAATAAGAGTTGCAGTTCTCAAACTTATTACTAGAAATATAACAATAATTAACATAAATTTAGTTTTCCCTACATCTTAGGAATGTAGTAGATTTATAGATGGAAAGTCACTCAGTAATGGAGTGATTTTTTTTTTCCAGAGGTCACATAAAGGCTAGTTTATGATTCTTTTCCTTTTCCTTTGTCTTACCTCACCAAAAGGTCTGAGGACAACCAGTTCCCAGGTTTGAAACATAATTACATTGAATTGGGTTCAGTACATTGTACTGATCTTATAGTTCATTTTGTTGCATTAACTTGCTGTTTTTCTGCCCGTCATAGTGGTATTTGTCCTCGTGGGGTTTGACCTGTTGGTTTTGATTTGATTTGATTTGTTGATGTTCAGCTGAAACTGTTAAATAATGAGTTTGAGTTTCTCTCTTGATTCCTAAATTTAGTGCATTGCTGGCATAACCTCAAATGTTGCAATAAGAGGCCTTCAATGTTACTTTTGTCCTTTGCAGCAAGACATCAACTTGACATCCATTTCATGGTTTAAAACAAGAGCGTTTGACTGAATTTTTGTGATTTTTTTTTTTTTCCTGAATTATGGCTACTTAAGTAGTGTCATCTCTACTAGGGTAGTAACCTTTGCTAAGTCAGCTCAGATACGACGTGGGTTTGAATAAGGGGCCAGAGCACACGCAGAGGCACTCAGCTCTGGTCTTGTTATGTCAATATTCTCCTTAAAGAATTATCTACCCCTTGGGTTATTTTTAAGTTAGAACATCTGACAGAAATACAAAACAGAAGAATATTTTGTGCATCTTGGAAATGCAAGTCTTACTAAGACACAAATTCTCCATTTTACTGTGAACCACTTTGTTTTCCGTAAAATAGGTAATGTCTGTGTGGGTCTCACAGTTGAAATAAAGGTACAGAAGTCAAACCTTGGAATTCAATTTCTGCCTTTCTATAAATGTACATTCTCCTTTACCTAGTCTAGGAAACTGTGTAAAGAATAAAACTTCTCCATTTTCAGAAAGTCCACTATCTAGATAGCCTGAATCTTATGAGTAGCAAAATGCTTTAACGTAAAAGAGAAAATTACAATATTATTCACAGAATACTACTAATATTTATATTCATCATAAAAGCAAATAATTATCTAGTAATTCTATTCACTGGACCAAAAAATTCTAGTGTCTATGATAATAATGCCTCATTGCTTTTGTTTAAATCCAAAGATTGTAACCTTCGAATCTTTCTTTTTCAAATAGAATGTGTGCTTTCCAATATTAAATAGTACTTTTACTAAAGGTAAAAATTCTTTACCTAGAGAAATGCATTTTAGGTGACTTCAATTAATAATTAATTACTCCCTTTTTTTTCTTTTCAGATAGGAAGGGAAAAGATATTCTGACCTATGACCTTACTAGAAAATACAGTGTTGTCTTTGCCATTTTTTATTATGCTTTTTAATGCCCAAAGGATACATCCAGTAAATCTGAGGCTTACTGTAGACTTAGAATTATTCTTTGTTGCATCTTAAACTAATTGGGTTGAATACCTTTTACATGCTTTTGTTCAGTTCCACATAGAAACTAGATTGTTCATCTGAAATGAATGGATTTTAAATTATTTAAACTTTGCACTGCTAGTGTGTGACCCTCTGAGACTTTTTAAAAGAACAGACAGCTCTTTTCCCCCTAGACATTACAGATTTAACTTGTTTTTGATACACATACCATTTATCTTATATTTTTAAAAATGCTATGTTGTTTATTATACTTTGATAGATTTACGAATTATTTCTACTCTTCTTTAAACAAGCGTATTTGGGAATGGTGATAGCTCAAGATGAAATAGCTTGTGCTTTGTAAACCTTGATGGATGAACACTAACTATCTCACCAAGTCATTTAAGTGCCTAAGTGTAATCTTTCTGAAGCGATTCTTAGCATTTATTCCAGAACAAATTTGTGTTTTCTTTTCAAGTACTCTGAAGTTTCAAATACCTCTCTTCTTATTTCACTCAGCAACAATCTGCAATTTATTTTTCTCCACGAAAATTGAATCTGTTACTGCTTGGTATTCCTACCAGTTTGAAAAATGTGGTTTATATTGGCATCAGAGCAGTACTTTACATACATTGGGATAACAAGAAAGCATGCCAGAAAAAGATCAATGTAAAATGAATTGCAGAAAAGCTGTTTTCCTTCAACAGCAACTCAAAATAGAGCTAATAGAGAAATTGATGAGGATTTGCCCTGAATGTGTCACTTGTTTCTTTCAGGTGAAGTGTGACCAGTATTGGCCTAGTAGAGGCACCGAAACCCATGGGCTGGTCCAAGTGACGCTGCTCGATACTGTGGAGCTGGCCACGTATTGTGTTCGAACATTTGCACTTTACAAGGTTTGCTTTTTTATTTTTTTCCCCTCCCTTTCCCCTTTCCATTATTTAAAGATAGCTTCTTTTGAGAAATCAAGTATCTCAAGGCTTTACTTAAATCTTGATTCTACTGGCAACAATGAAGAATGAAATAATTCTTCCATTATCGCTCAGCAATTTTTCTCTTTGTCTGGTGATTTATCAGTAGATATGGAACGCTTGCTCTGAACGAAAGTTTCGGCAAATGAAGAATAGATGAAGAACTAGTTCTTTCTGTAAAATATAACAGGAGCACTCCTGATAGTTAAACCTGAAAAATGTAATGCTTCTCACCTAAGGATTTTATCTTTCTGGGCAAATATTGGTAATTTACAAATAGCTTGAGGTTTATATCTCCGAAGAGTGTGTCTTCCCAAAGGATATTGGGTGGTGGGAGGAATTAAGACAACATATCTTCTTGTTACCTCTTCCATGTTATTATTCACCATTATAACCTGAAGCCTGGGACACAGAGTTTCAGCCAGTGTTCCTACTTCACAGAATGGTTCCAGCGAGAAGAGAGAAGTAAGGCAATTCCAGTTCACCGCCTGGCCTGATCACGGTGTTCCAGAACACCCAACACCTTTCCTAGCTTTCTTACGGAGAGTCAAAACCTGTAACCCTCCCGATGCAGGTCCCATGGTTGTGCACTGCAGGTAAGAACCACTGAGAGTATTTTTCTTGCAGTCATAAGGTTTGTGGGGAAACAGAATACCAAATGATTCGTCATTAGATATTCTCCTTCCAACCTCTTGATACTCTGGGATACCAACTGCCTTCATAAATAATGAAGGTAGTCTTTTTTGGTCAAATGAAGTATGTAGTAACATTAATAGGAAAGGTTTAAAATCGTGCATATCCCCACCTCCCTCCACCAGGAGATAAAGGCCACTGTGGTCCATTCTATTTTCTCTTTAGAGCAAAAATAAATATATTCTTTAAAAAATATATGTGTATATATATATGAATTTTTGACAGGCGCTTATGGGCTGGGCTGGTATAAACTTTTGATTATTTATAGGGAAGAAAACTACTGAACAAACTAATATTGTAAACATACAAACTCTCAGAGCTAATTTCTTACTGCTTAGAGCTGCTTAAAGATGCCTTCAATGTATTAATATTACCAAGTCACTTACAGAAAATATTCTGAATTTTAAAAATTTACTTAATAAAATATATACAAAGGCCTGTAGTTTGGAAGAACTTGTTTTATGTACTTGGAGGTAATGAGCCTGTATTTCTCTTGAAATGTTGTATAATTATTTTGTACTTAATTTTGACTAGTATTCTCTATACCACCACTCAGATTCTACCATACATAAGTGTTCATACATTTTTAATATTACACTGATTTATTCCAGTTTCCTGAATTCCTCTCAAGGATTATTACTAAGAGATTACTAAACATATCTAGTCACATTCTATTTATTACTATATAAAGTAAAGTTCATGTAACTTTCTAGTACTTCTTTGTAACCTGAGTAATTCAAATATGAGAGAATATGGCTTCTTACACAGATAAGTAAAATTGCAGTGTGGAAGTTTAAAAAAAAGGAACGGTAGTATCTATCCTACACCACTTCTATCGTGACTTCATAGTATAACTTTCTTTCACATCCCATATTATACTGCAGCATAATATAGTAGATCTTAGAAATCGAGTCTATTTTTACAAAAAGCTGAAGATGATGGATAGATGAGCATACAAGCAATAAAGCACACCGGACTAACCCGTGCTGTAGTGGTAATTGTTAAACAGTGGCCTGGCAAATTCCATACAAGATAACATACTTCTCTTTCCCAGCATTTTTTCCCCAACAAAAACCTAATAATAACGTCATGTTTTATTCATTAAGTATTTAACAAATTCCAAAGCGCTCTATCATGCTTTACTGTGTTTGATGTTCCTAACAATAGTATGTCAGCTCAAGAGGAGAGAACACATGAGAAGCTACAGGGTTTGATTCAAGTAAGATAGCTAAGGAGTTGGCGGTACAGGTGGCCTCACCTTATAATCTAGTTCTTTGTCCTTTTTAACCAGGACAGGGAACTTTGAGGACCTGTCACCATGTTGTGATTTTCTGCATGATTCTGAAACACTATAAATTATGTTAGAAATCTGAGCACATGCTTTTGCATCATGAAAGTAGATTTCTGGTTGGTTTTAGCAGACACTAGTTTGACCAATCTGTGTATACTCTGCTATATATACTTCTTTGTAGCCCTGAGAAAGCCATTGAGCTTGTTTACATGGTGTCTCCACACAAAATCAACCTGATTATGAGGATCACACCTGAAACATTTTCAGATGGAGTTTGGCCACAGGAAAAAAAATAGGAAGTTTGGCCTTACTCAAGAAATGTTTCTCTCCTATGCCTACTGGCAGAAATGCAATTCACGCAGATGCATACATGCATTCACACAGATGTGTGTGTGTATCTGTTTATTTACATACACATAAAACCACATATACATTTATATACATAAAATAATAGGAACAAAAATTCAGGAAACCTAACTTGGAAGTTCTCATTGAAAAAAGATTATCATATTTGCATTGCACTTTGAAATACAGTATGTTCCTTGTCTCAAAATGTGCTTCCCACTTCTATAAATGAAAGTGGATGCCCTGAAAAACTTAGGTAGATAGATAGGTAGAATGATAATTTTTAAAATGCAATTTACCCTCTATTGACCATAAGCAAGGTATAAGGCTTTAGGATAGGTACTTGGATCCAAAAAACTTTGCAAGCAATGGGAGACATAAGATAGCTATAATGCCTTATTCTGAGAAAGCACAAATCCCTGCAACACACACACCCGATGGTACGTTAAGCCACTGGGACTCACCTGTGAGAGATACAGACAACTCAGGAGAAATAAGGACACAAACAACTGTGCAGAGCTAATAGCTACTGACACTTGGAAGTGCTGTGCCCGAGGCTCCAGAGAAGCTGGTATTGAAACAAACAACAGAAGAGTAGGTATGTTGGTGGAAGAAATGTGTTAGCAACATTAAAACAATGAGGGGAAGATGCAGCATAAGCTGTACTCTGGGAAATTATCTGTATTCACCCAAAGGTAACCTCACACATCTGGTAAGAAATCTTGGCCTCTTTATTTGAGAGGCTGTGTCCACAATGCCAACTTCCAAACTATCTGAATTCTCTGACTTGGTTACCAGTATGTTAAAACTCGAGAGCATGGTTTTTCTGATGCAGTGATGGAGGATAGTCATTCCCAATAATAACTGCTCATGCGGGACCCCAGAAAGGCTGGTTTAAAAATCATCTGTAAGCAGGAAGGAAACGATGCAGAAAGTGACACTAGCTATGTCCTGATCAGTTACCATGATCGTGTTGCAAACAATCACACAAAACACTTTGGAGTTTAAATTCTACATTTCGTATTGTAATTTCTCTTATGATGGGCTTGGATTTTTGACTCTGTAATAAAGAAGTAGTGACCAACTCAAAGCAACTCCAAACCTTCTGCCAAACAGATCCTGTGAGAATGGAGGAAGTTCTAAAGAAGTCTGGTAGAAGACCAAAAACGGTGGGGAGATGAGACTGGGAAAAGAGAAAATTCATTTTCCTCTAGTAGTTTTGTAATAAATGTGCCAGGACTGAAAAGCCAAAATGAATAAAATAATAAATTCTAATAGTAAATAATAAAAAAGAATTATGAGGCTAGACTGTTACAACAAGCAGAGACCTTGAAAGGTCAAGGAGAAGGATAGAGTTTCCCACATTCCTAAAGGAGGGAATGTCCGGATCAAAAGGTGTAGAAGGAGAGACCAACTCTAGCTATCAGTCACTTCATACAGAACATACAATCTCAGCACTAAGTGAACACTCAGAAAGATAAACGGGCTGGGTAAAACTCTGGCTTGTTCACTTATTGGCTGTGTGCATTTAGGCAAGTTATTTCCTATGTTACCCTTTGTTTCTTCTTCTGTTAAATGGGGTAACACTATTCATAGCAATAGGAATTTGATGAAGAGTAAATGAAATGATATGAAATGATACACATAAAGAACTTAGGACAGGGTGTTTTATATAGAAGTGTGTGATAAAGTAAAATTATTATTATATTAATTGAGTGAGTTTTAAAAGATACATGTATATTTATAACTCTAGGGAGAAAAATTCAACATGAGCTTCAATATTTTCTATATGACCTGAGCCATCCATCCTATGAATAATCAGATGTTTATAAATATCCAAAAATTTAATTGAATGGATTAATTTTTTTAATTTAGATATTTTTCCATCATGGAAATTCCATCAGCTATTTTATGGTGACAGAGAACATTTTAATGCTATGGGTTAGAATCTTTTATAATAATAAATCTGTCCTCATAAAGACCTGGGAAACCATGGAACTCTTAAAATGATGATGTTAAAGATACATAGAAATTAATGCTGTGGTTCCTGAGGCCTTCAAGATAAAAGACTGAATTTCTTAGCATTACGTTCATGGCCATTTGTCATTGGAGACTGATCTCGCCCTTCATGCCTCATGTTCACTCTCTCAGCCACCTACCACTTGGTATACATGCCAGGAACTTTCATCTCTGGCTTTTGGCAGATGATACTTATCCACTCTAGAATGTCACCTGTTTCCCTTCTCTACCTGATGGTGATCAAACCTGTTTCATTATCTAATGTAAATAGTACTTCATATGTATATTGCAAAGGCTGCAAGCTGGCCTCAGATGATTTTGTTGATATACATGGTCATTTTTTTTTTTTAACTTTGAACTTGAATGCCTTTAAGCTGGCACGCACTACCCAGTTTTCCAAACCCTTCCCACTCATTTTTTTTTTTCCTAACATACAGCTCAGCCCATCTATTAACAGGAATTGCTTCATCTTGTAGACATTTAAGTTGAACCTTGGAGAAGATTTTTAAGCTCTTTCTCCCTTCCTCTTCCCACGGGAAGAATTGAACCTTCTGTTCTCTGAGCTCTCATAAAATACTTTCACACTTAACCTATTCAGCTGTATGTGTGAAATGACATCTGCCTTGCAATCTTACAGGGTATGGGCATGTTTGTATCTCAGCTCTTACATCATAGTAGGTGCTCAATAGTTGCTTGTTGAAGTTAATGGAATCCCATATGGCATTTTAGGAATTTTTACAGTAAGATAATTTCAAGGCTGGACTGGTTTAGGTTTTTGGTTTTTTAACAGGAGACTAGTTTTGTCTCCTTGTATTGGAGTATTTTTTAGAGCTTAATTATTTTAAATTGCCTTTATCTTTTTAATACCTATTTCTGAATCCCTTTTCCTACTAGTATACCTTAATGTCCTTTCCCATATGCCCTTCATTCCATGGTTAAATATAGACAAAGCTCCCTGGTTTTTAGCCATAATAATAGTTAAGGATATTGAACCTTTCATCAACATCAAATAAGCTTTCCTCTAACTGGAGAGGTCCTCCTTTAAGTGTTTTATGTGTAATATTACATTTTTCCCCAATCATCTTCAGAGTTAGGAACCTTATTCCCCCATTTCATACATTAAAAAAATAACACAAGTCAAGAGAAGTCAGCTTATGCCACCGGTGATGGCAAAGCCACTACGTGCCACAGGCTGCCTGGCCCTACAGACCAAATGAATTCTCCAGTCTGCACATCACTGATGGGCCTCAGCCTCTCTGGCCAACCACGTGGAGGGCATTTCACTTTTCAAGCTACCCTGGGGACTTGGTCAACAGGAGCCACTCCTTCCTTTCTGACCCCACATCACAGTGATTATTCTAGCCTTGATTTCAGTCTTTCTATATCAGAGGTAATTGCTAGAAAATGAGTCTCTTCTACCACGTAATCATTTTATTTTCACATCATCACAACAGCTATCAATTACTGAGCCATTACTCTTTTCCAGGTAATACTGAGCACTTAAGGGTTCACTCTTTTAATCCATAAAACAATATATTTTACTCGTGAGGACCAGTTAAGCACAGGGAGGTCATAGGTGATTTGCTCAAGGTCAGAGAGCTCATAAATTGAGGCCTTATTTCAAAGTCCATGACCTTGGACTTATCCACCATTGTATCCAGTTCAGACTCTTCTTGTTGCAGAAACTACCTTAGTTGCTTACACACAACTTCTTACTACATACTTGTTGACCAAATGGTTGTCAGATGGATCGATATATGCTATTGTCTCTTCACAGTTATCTATGCAGTGCTAGAGATATGCAATATTTCTTCTCCTTATTATAAAATATGATTTTGAAAGAGATTAACGGGGAGGAGTTTCGGGCGATATATTAAGTTTAGATTTTCACAGACATTATGTGTTTTCCCATATTGTTTCAGTCTTCCTCTTAGAAGATGGACATTTTTTTTCTTTTTTTTTCTTTTTTGAGCTCTATTCTTTGTATTGTTTTTCAGAAGAACGTGTAGTTTATATTCTGCTAGTACCAAAAGGATACAACAACTGATTTGCTCTAAGTATTTGCTTCTTGTTAACAGTGAATAAATTGGGATGAAGCTATAATTTTACTGAGTTAATTATAAAACCTAGGCTCATGATACTAACTCCAAGTCACATTAACCCCTTCTAGGACCAAAGGCATACCCTTTCCTCATAGAAGAAATGTATTCATTTCTGAATTAATGTGAAAGAGGGATAGATCAAGACCCCCCTGAATCTGTCTTCTAAATGAAACAACCCCAAGGAGAAGAAAATAGAACTTTGGAGGGTAATTTAAATCTTTCACATCACAGAATGAAACCAGTCTTCAAAACTGGAAGGAACAGGAGCTGCAGGCCAGACCTAGATAGTCCTAGATCATCAATGGGCCACAGTAAAAATCAAATGACAATTTGGGGTTGGAAAGATCCTGAAGATCTAATCTTCATAATACTTTTTGACTTTATAGGTGAAAGCATAGCCAAGAAACTACTTAGATCATACTCACAGCATAATCATGTACTCCTAATTCCAACCCAATATAGAGAAAAATGGCCTTTTCAAGGTCAAAGATTTTGGAAAGCATTGCATGTGAGCATAAAAATAAAAGACCTTGTGATCCAAAGGGGCTAAGAGTGCTGTGGAAAACTATTTAATGCATTTTTCACCGTTCATTCTAAATTCTATCCTTTATTCTTCCTGGTGTTTCCATTCAAGTATCACTTTAAATCAAAGACCACAAGTATTGCCAAAGCATGTGATAGTTTTGAGATGCTGACAAGTGCAAACCATAGACCCACCTTTTCCTTAAACCTGGGATTAATTTTTATGTATAAATTAAGTAATAAGAGAAGCTAGCCTTCTGTAGTTGAAAGACAGAATTTTTAAAAGTACCAACATCTCTGGAGAAGAAAATGGGTGGAATATACAAATTATGTCCTATATATGGAAACATTTTAAGGTGAGGAGAAATAATTATACCATATGGAAATTATTATGCCAGATTCTGTTCTTCTATATCAATAATTCTGCATGCAAAGCAAAATTTTAGTTTATAAAACAACATGGTGATACAAAACCAGGAGGCCATATCTTCAATATGTGTATAGCACAATCCTATAAGAGAAAAATACCTTACCTCCACTGAAATACTTAATTTAAATATTGGTTAATTAAATTACTTAATTTAAATATCAATTTAATTAAAAGTAATTATACTAGAAGAAAACATTAAAAGAAATCACACAGTGGCCCCAGTAGGTATAAAATGTAAAACACAAACTGAAAGAGTTTGGAGTGCTGGCTTCCTGATGAAACGGAAAATTTGTTCGAGAAGAAGCATTATAAAGGCAATAGAGGAGAGGTAAGACCAGTATTCTAAGAAGCTATCTAACTTCTAAGTCATATATTAGGGCTTTATTATGAAAATCTCTTCAAGGGCAACTGAGAAACTATCACCTTACCATTCCCATTCCATTCCATTCCCAAGAATTGCAACCAAATCACTTTTGTGTAGGAATATAACAATTTACAGAGCATCTTCCCATCATTTATTTGCTTTCATCCTTATAGGGAGACTGGTAGGTTGCATTATTACCATCCTCACTATACAGACAAGGAAACTGAGATGCTGAAAAGTCTCAATTGGCTATAGTGCCTTGTTGTAGACCACATTTTTAACTTGTTTATAGAAAATCTGAGTGAGAACCCATGGTTTAAGTTTCAGGGTCTTCTCCTCTTTGTCTATACTTCAATGCCATTCTCTATTTTGCTTAATTTGTGTTATATAAATGAGAGCAGAACTGTCCCCAGCATATAACAAAGATGGCTTTTAGCAGATCTGAAAGCCCCTTTGGGGGCATCATTACAGGGTGGTGAAGACTGCACTTGAAATCAGCTTCCTACAGTTCCAATCCCAGCTGCACTACATCAAGTTATTTAACATGTCTAAGCCTCAGCTTCTGATCAGTAAAGTGGGGATAATAGAAGTATGTCCCTCCTAGTATTGTTTGTAAAGATTAAACAAGATGGTATGTGTAAAGGGATAATTAGCCAGCTACCTGCAACATAGAAGTCAAAAAATGTAGTTATTGATGTTTTTATTATCATTAAAACACATTATGTGTTTTACCCCACATTAAATAGGTGGTTATTTAAATTAGCTCTATTACTATCAAACAAAGAATACTACCAAAATCCAAAGAAGAAATGTGAGCTTGACTTCTATCTAATTTGTGATTTAAAAGAGTAGAAAATGTGTGTGTGTGTGTGTATATATATACACCTAGAAACTGAGTGGCAACTAGAACATTTAAACATGCATAAGTACTGTAATAATTATTTCGTTGTACTGAAAAAATTTTCTTATTAGAATGTAGATAAGATAGAAAATAAGTTTTCTCAACCTCACCACTGTTGACATATGGGTCATGTAATTTTTGTTCTGAGGGGCTGTCCTGTGCATTGTAGGATGTTTAGCAGCATCCCTGGCCTCTGCCCACCATGTGCCAGTAGCATTCTCCCAACAGCTGTGCCAGTCAAAAGTGAATTTAATCATTGCCAAATGTCCCCTTGGGGGGCAAAGTCACCCCCAATTGAGAACCACTGCTATATGGCGATGAAACTGTTTTTTGATTGTGGCAGAATGTATGCATCCAAGTGATCACCCACCTCAAAAGCTTAAAGCTTGAAAAACCTTTGAATGGCATCCTTATTTTAAGCATTGGGAGAACTTCTCTGAGACTTACATTAAGACTCACTTTTTAAAGCATGCAGAGAACTAGGTTCATCACTTGAAAAGTCACACAACAACATTCACTACCTTGATCATCAACCATACAAACCAAAGACTTGGCTCTAGATGTCTCTTGGTACTTAATAAACAATTCTACCTTCAAGGACAAAAATGTGCCACCATTACGGAATTCAAAAGAATAGGCGACAGGCTCTTAACTCAGCTGCCAAAAAGGAGTTCCAAAAATACTTTTGCACCATGGCAGCCCTGCTGCAATAAATCTTCAGCCTGCAATGGTGGCTACTTTTAAGGGCCACATTCTTGGGGGTTTGATAAATGCTGGTCTTTTTTGCTAGTGTATCAATCACATTGATTCATATCCCTGCTTGGTATGGATATTCTGCATTCTGAAGTTCAAAACAAGAAGCCCTCAGAATGCCCTTAAGTGGCATATGACTCAGTGGCTGTCCCCTTTTTCAGTGTCTAGTGGAGACCAAAATAAAAGGTTAGGTGGATTGAAGAAAAGTGAGTCATAATGTCAGACCCCTGCCCAAGCTTGCAGGTTCTGAAATCCCTTGCTCTTTGATTTTGGGGGATAGATATTTCTGGGACAGCACACTGTATTTTTTAAATCACAGATTTTATTGACGATAAGGGTTTTGTGAAATGATTAAACATTTTTCATTTATTTTTTCTACATCCTCTTACAAGGGGCTTGAGCAGTCCCTCTTTTCCCATCCCACCTCCTTTGATATTTCTCCCACACCTTCCAAAAAGAAATCTTTCTCTGCCTTTCAGTCCATCAAGAGAGGGTCAGTAGTCAAGACTTGCACTGGCTAAAGTGGATCTTGTAGAGTCTATGGTTTATGATCTACCTAAGCAGGTAAAAAAGATGAACTAGATGAGATGGGACAAGGTTAACTGGGGCTCTTTCACTTTGATGATAAAGGCTAAAGAGCTACCTGCTCAAATTGCTTTTAACATTTGTCAGGAGAGGATTATGAGAATGATGATTATTACAAGAAAGTATGCCTTTTCTCTTAATTTTTTTTTTTATCAGTTTGGGTTGGTTTTGAACATTGGAATTTTTTTTAACTGTAACCATATTTCTGTTTCTGGTATATCTGTATGTCTTAGGGGTTGGCATCTTTTTTAAAATGGGAGGATATCCATCACTTAACCATCACTGCTTACAAATACCAACCCAAACTTAGAAGCTGAAAACCACCACAGCATCTTATTTCCTGTTCTATGAGTTGACTTGGGGCTGGGCAGTCTGCTGGTCTCTCCTGAGCTCTCCTTTGCAGTCAGCTAGAAGGGCTGGGAAAGTGGGGCCTATCTCTCCCCACAGCCTTTCATCCTGGTCTGCTGGTCTCAGGGTTCTGGGCATCAAAGGAGACACTCCCAAGGCCTTTCGAAGCCAACACTTGTTAGTCGTATTTATCACTTCCACCACATTCTTTTGCTCAGAGCAAGGTAAGGGCCAGCTCAGATTCAAGGAGGGATGAAACAGACTCTATCTCTTGATGGGAAAAGTAACAAATAATGTATGACTTCATTTATTCCACTACTGAGTTCTGTGTTGCTGAAGCTTATTTATTGGACTGAATGAAGGAGCTCTTCTTTCTGCTCAACTCTCACCAGCTTGGCTAAGTCCACTGTGTATTTCCTTCCTGAGGCTGGATAAGAGGAGCAAATCCCCCCCCAACCCCAAAATACAGAAGCTTTTGTATATATGTGAAATTGCTTTTTTTTTTTAATTAGAGAAAAAGTCTATGTAATTTGTTTTATAACCTCTACCTGATTATTTTTGCTGACATAACTTGTGTGGTAGTAGAAACTCATACTCTTTACTCCCATTTCATCCTACCTCAAAATATTTCCTTTACATCTTCCTGTAATTTAGGATTTATTAGGGTTAATAGGCTTCTTCCTAAACTCATAACTCCAGGAGCATGATTTATTCACAGTGAATCATAGGCCTGGAAAGTATATTTCAAGCCTCCCAGATACTTGCCCTCCCTTTCTTTCTCTCTCTCTGCCTCCTCTGCTCTCTACCTCTTCCCCTCCCCCAACTCCCTTCTTTACCTGCTTCTTCTCTTTAATTTCAGAGATAGAACAATAAAATGAGGCCCAAGGAGGTTAACAACTTTTCCATAGACTCTTGCTGGACTCAAGCCTTCTAAATGCTCCTCCACTATACTTCCCACTGCAAGATGGTCCTTTTAATTGTGTTCGGATTAATTTGATTAAGAAGTCTCTAACATTTTCCAGCTGAATTAGGAAAATCATCAGAAAGCACCTATATAATGGCAGGAGGTGCTACATTTGGAACGAAGGTGATCAGAGTAGATAACTTTGGTGTATTAAATGTATTGGATGCATTGTATATCACAGAGCTTCAAGATTATGACTGATTGAAAGAAGGGCTAACGGGTAGCTGGGGAGCACGCCGTATGTGCTGGGCACCCAGGTGGTCAGCAAGGCCAGGGCAGCAGAAAATGGTAGAGGGAAGCCAGAGGGAGGAGGAGAGAATGTCAGAGAGAAGCTCCGCCTGCTCTGCAGTAGTGCCCAGACCCATGATGGTGGAAATCACTTCAGGCCACTAAAAATGACTTTACATGCTGTCTTGGCAGCCCTGCTCCGGTTCGCAGTGGCTGCCTCATGTGTCTGCTGCTTCCACTGGAGCTCCAGCCTGGCTGTGCCGTGGCTGTAGCACAGGCTTCATAGCAGCCACGTGCCTGGGAGGCTCGTCACTGACAGCTCCCTCATTCCAGGCTCCAGCCAAGTACAGCAGATGCTACTGTCACCTCTTCTATTGAATAATGTAGGAAGCAAAGATGGAAAGAAATTTGTTAATATTGTTTTTCTCCTGGAACTGAAATAAAAACTGTATGTGGTATACTGTCCGATAGCAGTCCATGTGCCAAATCCTCAGTTCGTGTAACACCCTTTCATAAGATAAGAATCTGCCCCTATGTTTCTTAACATAATGTAAATGACCTTCCTCCTCCTACTGTAGATGTGTTACAATTATAGCCATTCAGACTTCTCAACTTGGATCTATGCTGTTTCATGCACTAGCAAACCCTTTGCCTCTGACCATGCCATCTGTTGGGATCACTTGTGTTTCCTTCACACACTCACAGTGTGTTCGTTAAATGCTCTAAATCCAACTGTGCAAAACTCTGAAATCTTTCATATAAATAAACAAGTGTTTAGCAAATATTTTTAAACCCTTTACTTGATAAGTAGCATTAACAACGTACATTTTGCATTTTGAAAGTAAGTACAGCTGGGGAGAGAACTTTTTGTTGCAGACATGTATGAAATAACACCAAAATCAGAAGAGAATCCCTTTTGAAATAGAAATCTGCATGTATAAATGGTCTCTGTGCTGAAGACAAACTAAATGATAATACATTAAGCAAACAAAAGGCTCTTTTTGGAGATAGAACATACCTGGTTGGTGATGGGGGGATGGTCTCAAGACTGTCACTGGACACCCCACCACAAGGTTATCCTATCAGACCTTTCTTTCAGCTCAAATATGACACTGGTGAGTCCCTACTGATCTCCTCTCTATTCCTCACTATGCTGCTGTGATCAGCCCAGTTAGGTTCAATGCGAATTTCCCTCACAGAACAGGATAAGAACAAATTCCCCCAATGTAACCCAAAACACAGGTTCTTTTGCCAGTCTATGAAAGAAGTAAGAAACCAGAAGAAAAGGCCATTTAATTCTTTCCACAACTGCTACCTGATTCTTTTTTTTTTTTTTTTTTTTTGCCATTGTCCCCTGTTTTTTTATTTTCTGATTTGTCTCTTTGTCTTGAATCCATAATTACCCCAAGATTTGTATGTAAGAGACAAGGGTTGCAGTGCCTTTTTCTGTCTGTAATTTTTGACCCCACTGCTGTGGTCTCTGGCCTTGAAGAGGAGGGCTGAGTGGACACAGCCCCCTCTTGCTACTGGGGTAGGGCTGTTACTGAGATTTCCCCAACCTATTGCCTAAATACAGATTATTTGAGGACCCTTGGATTTTGACTACACTGCCCTTTAAGAGTAAGTTCAGGTTGAATACTGTAAGAGAATATAGGAAGTAAATGTACAAAAGATGCAATCTCAGTAGGTCGCAATTGTAAGCCTCTAAATTTTATCAAGAGCCAAGGTTGTTAGATTTTAATGTGGACAAAGAAGGACCACAAATCATCTCAAAATATGAGGCATGTTTCATACACATCCTAGAACCCCACTTAAAGTCAAACCTTCCTAAAGTAGTTCGTACATGGGAGGGAATTTAAAAGTGCAAAGTAATAAATGAAGCTCCTGGAACTTAACGCTTTTGCTGTAAACATTTGCTAATAAAAGTTCTGAATTCTATGACTTTCACCACATATTTGGCTTTCAGGCTAAGAAACGGAAATTGCATGCATAGAAAATTAAGAGACATTCAAATGCCCTAAAACTATGAAAGCGCAGTCAAATCACGTGCCTGACTGAGTTTCTGTTTGTTTGGGAAGGTAGAGAACAATCTGATCATTTGTCAAAGATGTCTTCTTTACAAGGGAAAACTGCATAAAACTTAGTAGATTAAATGCTTATTTACTTACGATGAAGAGGAGGAGGAGGAATTTTGGTTTCATGGAAATCATAGTAAGTTTTCTCTGGCTGCCTTCAAATTCAGTCCCAACTTGGGTTCACAGGTGATCAGTCATTCTAGAGAAAAACAAATACCATATGATCTCTCTTACATGTGGAGTCTAAAAGTCAAAATCAAAAACAAACAAAAATACAGATACAGAGAACAGAGTGCTATTTGCTAGAAGGGGGCAGGAATGGAAGTTGGTGAAATGGATCAAAAGGGTCAAGAGGGTAAAATAAATAAATAAATTTTAAAAAGTCTTACTTTGCCAACCTTACCCAACTCCAATTCAAATCAATTTGGCAGAAAGCCTTGCTAAGTCTAAACTCATGCTCACCATTTACATTTGAAAAACCATAGCCAATCATGTCGCAAACCACAAAAATTCTTTATAACCTATGGTTAACATTTCATCCTCTTTTGTGTGTCTGGAAATGACTGACCTGACTTCCGACTATTTTCTCTGATGTACTCCAGCAGAAATTCACTTGTTATCTTGGTTTAATTAAACTAAAACTTACTGGTTTGTAGGGCACAATAGAAAAGCCACAAGCTTAGCAAAACCTTCACAGAATTCAGTAAGAGACTCTGTGAGTATAGTCCAGTTACAAGAGCTATTTATGTATGTCTTTGTTATTGTGTTTCTATTTCCTAATGGCTTAGGAATAAACACATTTAAAAAATCTGAGATAATAATTCTGCATGGATATCATTTTTAGAATGACTCTTTGTGGCATACATAATGTACAAAGTTACATCAATTCCTAAGGTAGTCATCATACCTTTTGCTGAATTCTCTGTGTTTCCATATGGACAATCTTATCAAGCAGCACTTAATGGAATCATCATTTATGTCTACAGTGTCTTTTTAAGTGCTTCACATCACAGATTAGCTATGACATAAAAATTTAGGTCCAGTCTTAGCTATTAGAACTCGGTTAATGGTTATAAACTACATCTTCTTTGTTATTTCTCCCATTTAGGGAGGGTAAATTGGGAAAAAAAACAAAAAACAAAAAAACTTTATATCAGGGGGATAAAAAGAAGCTATCTTTCCAAACCTTTTTTTAGTTTGGATGTTTTCAACATCCCCACAAAGAGAGAACATGCATAATGAACCCCCAAGCACCTGTCATCTAGCTTCAGTTATCAACATTTCAGGCAGTGTTTATTAAATGGCACTTCATTTTCTGGTTTTCTTTCTTTCTTTTTTTTTTTTTTTTTTAAGAAACTCATTACATAACTGCCATTCAACATCTGAGGTTTTAATAACCTGAGCAGCCTTCTCTTGGGCAAATGTTCAAATTCCATGGACATATTTAATGTAAAGGGCACTCATTACCACTTTCTCAGCTTCAGGTTAAGTACTCCTGGACTGTATCTCTTATGCCACTATAATCTGTTACTCACTCTGCTTTCCTAAGTCCAAAGTCATATGATGTTAAGTTTTAAAATGATTCCACACTATGGATATCACCTCCCTCTGTGGAGAGTTTGTTCCCCAAACTTTCCTTAGCAAATTTTGGCTTGAAGACAACTTTTGTTTGTTTGTTTGTTTGTTCAGAGCTTTTATTTTTAAATTAAATGTTATTTTTTTTACAGCTCAGTCCATCATAGGCCCTACTACTGTTGATTAACATCCATGCTTCATACTTCCCTGAGTAAAACTGACTTTGATCTGCCAATGTAGAGCTAGAATCAGAAATGATTAGCTACTAGATTTAGAAAAGAGAAAACCAATGAGGAATAGAAATAGCAGTCTCACAAATCCGATTCTTGACCATTTTGTAAACAATGATTGGCATATGTAATCTGACAAGTGATTTTCATACCCAGTCTGGTATGACTTGTAGACAAGTAGTATGAAGAGTCTATGGAACCAGAATCGCAGTTTGAACATGAGAAAGCCAGTCACTCAGAAAATTCAGGATACCTTATCAATGTATGTGCACACTGAGCCCTGAGTCGTTACCAGATGCTATGTGAAGATTTCCTACAGTCAAATTAGTATGGGTTAAACTAAGTTAAATTGCTTTACAACAAAGTTTCTCAACCCTGTGAAATATTATTTCCATTCTGAACCTCCAAGAGGGAATTCCTGAAACTATTTAAACATGGAACTCTTTTTCTCCCCTTGGAATTTTTCAAAGGACTCTAGGAAGTGTTATCATAAGAGTTAATTTGGCTCACAGTGATAAAACAGGACTATGAATTACTAAAAGCAATTGTCTAATCAATCAGTAAAAAATGTATAAATATATGTTATATGACATATATTTATATTTAATAAATAACCAGTAAATATTTATTAAAACTAAACTATGCAGAGCTCCAAGCTATTTAGCATGGAGATGAAACAGTGTGGCATCATCCTCAAAGAGCTTATAACAACATATATGGGAGATTCCTAAAACAATCAAGGCCTTAATATATGTATCCAGTTAAGACTTGGTCATTTAGAGAAAGTGTTGTTAAACAAAGAAATCAAAGAATTTACATATTCACTTAATGTTAACTTCAAATATATAATTATATGTTATATTAATTCATTAGTTTTTAAATTTAGGACTAAGAACTTTTCTTTGCATATGGCCTATGGTTAGTACATTTAGTGTATTTAATGTAGACAAAGAACTTAATGGTTTTGAAGGAACTTAAGCATTAGAATGTTTCTAGATTTTCATAAATTATTTTCCATTTGTTTATTATCTCACCTATGCCTAACTCAGTAGTGTTTTTGGGGGACTGATGGGACACTGCTTTTTGGGAAGTGATGGACTTTTAGTAAGTCTTCCCAAAGCAGTTACCTTAGATCTCACAGAAACAGCTCTTTTATTTTGTAACCATATCTCATTAGTTTACTTAACATGGACAACTTTTTTTAACTAAAATAACTGATTATTTTGGAATAAACACCGTGACATCACAAAAGAACATAGATATTCTAGAGACTAGCCTCCTAAGCCTTAAACAGACATGGTGCAGTGAGCAACATACTGGGGCTTTTTGGATGAAAAGGAAATTTGGGTCTGGTTGGTAGACTGGTTAAATGGAGATCAGATAAGAAAATGCATATAAATATCTATATATGCATATATATGAATTAATTAATATTAATCTATATGCACATATTCAGAAACAAATGATGGAATAAACATAATCACCACTTGAGATAAGGAAAAGAATCTGCATTTCTAACAAATTCCCAGATGACGCTGGTGCTGCTGGTCATGGGGCTGCACTTTGAGAACCAGTGGATTAGAGCATCTCTAATTTCTCTTCCAAGTCTCAAATCTGATTCAGTTGTATATAACATATAACCTTTTTTCCCATCAGAGGATAGAAATCAGGAAATAAAATGGAATATTAGTTTCATAAATTCATTAGTGTACGTCTTTAATATAAACCATGCATATCTACTCTGCCATTAGGCTAACTGAAGTCAAATATTCAACTCCAGGTCCTTGATTCATAGGAAAAGGAGAGTAAGGAAATTAACATTTATTAAGAATTTATTAGTTAAAATACATTTTGCCAACAATAGCCTTATGGCAACCTTAAGGAATGGGTTTACATTTTACAGATAAGAAAACTGAGGCTCAAGGAGGATAAGTAAATGACCAAATATCCATATCTTGCAGTTGGAAAAGACAATTTTTAATCTGTAAAATTCATGCTTTTTCCATTTGCCAAATTAACTCATAAAATGAGCATATCACATCATACTACTTTCCCTGTCATGTTTACACAAAAATAAAATAATTTTGTCAACTCATTCAATACTTTAATTATATTTAAATTACTTTAACCAGTAAAAAGTGAACCTTCGAGAAAAAAGGGGGGGGCCTATTTAAATGTGGTGAGTATTTAATTCCCTGGGCAAAAACTGAATTTCTTCCCTGGACTGTAACATCCAAACGTTAGAGATATGAGATCAGAAATGATGTCTCGTTCACCATTGCATCCCTCTTCCCTGGACTGATGCCACGTATGAAATAGACATTCAGTAGATATTTGACAGATAAGTGAACGTTGAGCAGAAGTGTCAGTATCCAAAGCAATACCATGGGCAAAGCCATACAAGAATGCTAAATGGTATAATCTGTGCTGTGTAGGTAAAAATAATAATAAAGGATAGTGGCATTATTCTTAAATGCTAAATAAAATGGTTTCCATTGTTAGTTGGCTGGGGGACGGCTGAGAGTTGGCTGTAGATCAGATTTTGTGGGTACCTAGCCCCATAGTTTACTTTACATTCATTATGTAAGGCTGTATAAATGTTGAGTCTGGGGCTTGCATTCTAAGTAGCATTATGTCTGGTGCTCATGGAAATGTAGGCTGCGTCCCTGAGAATTATCGGGGTAATCAGCAACCTATTCCCAATATCTTCCTCCCTATATGAGGTAGATTAAGTCAGCAAAGAGAAGCACTTAGTGCCCCCAGAAAGGGAAGCACCATATAGTGTCCCTGATGTTAAGAAAAAGTTCATTTCCTTTGAATGAGTCCCTCACTAAGGAGCAGTTTGCTCATCCCTGATCACCACATTCCCTCGTCTCCACAACAGACAGACAGGAAATAAAACGAGCTATTGCTCTTCTCAAATACAGTCTTATTTGCTGCTTATATGGTCTCCACTGAATCCAGCCCTTGGTTTACCCCTCTTCAGGGGATTCCAGTCCACTAAGGAAGGCAGCTTGGGGTCTCCAAATTGGCCTAGACTCCATGAGAAAGGCTGCCGAGGCATTTGATAGAATGAACATTGCCAAGCTGTTCGTGTAACCTCTTGGGGAGCTGCTAAAATGAGGCATTGCCTTTGAAGAGAATCTTCCAGAGGAAATAGCTCTGATTTGAACAAACTGTATTCCTCCTCTGGTAAAGTTAGGGAAAGCAGCTCCTCCAAAGCAGTGATTGGAGAGCAAGGAAAAGAGTTGGTGTGTCCCCAGAAAATCTCCCCTCCAGAGAAAGGACTGTCTGCATAGCAAAGTGATCTCACAGTATGTTCGATTCCTCTTGACTAGTGTTGGTTATGGCAGGCTTCTCAGGCTCTAGGCATACAGTGTGGCAGATAGATATCCTTGAATTAATCCTTCAGTAGATTAAATGCCCTGTCGGTTATTCAAACGTAGTCATTTATAACTTTCTTTATTAAACGGGTAAATTTTCAGATGCTGCCACTCATCATCACTATATTTGAACGCTTGTGAATATTTCCATATAATTATATTTAATACGGTAAACTCTAAGTGCTGTAATTTCCTTTGACCTATGTTGCAGTTAGAGATATTACTTGATCAGTGCTCTCAATGATTCAGTTTATGCACACGTATTTAGTTAATTGGTTATTTTTTTTTCCTGCTTGTGTTTATATGTAATATACTCTATAAGGAAAAAGAAATCAGTCTGCTCACAGCTGAGTCTGGTAAAAGAGCAATTAGGGTCTATCAGAACATACAGCTGTCAATAATAAGTTCTGAATTAAAATTACCAGCAAAGAAAGGAATCTAGACATCTGCAGGAAATGTGAAAATATTTTTATAACCAAATAGCTGAGATCTTGACAGGGGTATCATGGAGTTTTCCCAGCTGTACCTGTAATGTACTCTGAAATATTCCCACATTGAAAAAACACTGCAATTCATTGCATAAACTGAGCTGCATTTTTTTTTTTTTACATGTTGGCTGCCATTGAATAGCGTGTATTTTGATTTCATGTAATCAGCATGAATGCTTTCTATTTCAACCTATTTTGCTATGCCCTGGGTCATAAAATGAAGCTTAAAAATAGTTCTGTTATCTTTGTTATGTCTTTCCAATCAGGGTTCTATTGCTTGCTTTCTCTCTTTGGAAAAAATACTTTTGGGTCTTATTACTCAGTATCTGATTCATTCGTTATCAGAGTTGTTTCCTGCAAAGAAAAGTTGCAAAGTGGGCTTCTGGCATCTGAGTTCTATTGCAAGATAATTGCATACATTTGCAGGTATCTGGAGATAGTAAGGTTTTTGCCCTTAAAAAAAAAAGGAAGAAGGAAAGAAAGGAAGGAAGAAAGAAAGAAAGAAACCACATCTTTTTTGAGAGCAGCTTTTGCAGTCTCTCCTTTGCATTGAAGTTTTAAGTCCATTAGGTTAAAAAATCCTATATAAGAATGAGATCAAGATTTTTTTTAAAAATTCACATGAATTCATGTGAATACACATATACACATACATAAGTAGATATTTAGGAGTATATTTGATACGTCTTTTGGCCCTCATTTACTTATAAAAATATTAGAAGAGGAGTGCTTCAGTATCCTTGTTACCCGAAATATGGCCCAGGGACCAGCGGCATCAGTATCACTTTGAAACTTGTTGGAAATGCACAATCTTGAGTTCCACTCTGGACTTACTGAATTGGACTCTGTCAAGCAGAGCCCAGGCATCTATGTTTTAATACTGCCTGCGAATGTGTACAGACCACTTGGATAGACATACAATGCATAAATGCCTGGGGAGAAAGCCATTCATCTATCTGAAACAGAGATGACATCAGTACAACTAGCTAATACACAGCAGGTACATGAAGATCTGTCTTGACAGTGCTCCAAAAGCCACTTAATTCCTTTCTTTTTGGGTAGGTGAAAAGAGTCAGGGAGCTAATGTTTCATGAAGAAAGGACAATTATAGGCACAGCAGAGAGCTTTTTTGGGTCAATATCCTTGCAGCCTAAATGGATATAATGATGGACCTTGGGTCTGTCTGGGGTGCTCTAAGGAAAACTGTCATCTTGTTTTCAGTAAAACTCCATTGCTGAAAGCATGAATCTGGGAAAGAGGATACACGGACCCAAGTATTGCTTCTGTTAGTAACAGCTGCATGGCCTTGGTCAAATTCCTACCCCTGCCTCAGTTTCCTCCTTCAAAAAATCTAAATAGGCAGAGGAGTTGGAAGAAGCAGTGAGCAGTTTTGATGCATTCATTCAGAAACTTTTTAGTTTAAGAAGCCAGATCAGGCCCTTGGGGACACCAACACAAAGGCCTGCTGGAGGTCTGCAGGGGGGTGACACAAAAGTTAAGCAGACCCTGGACAAGGTGGTAGGTAAACGGACGGTATTGAGACTGAGATTCTCACTGCCTTACAAAAGCTTGTAAGAATCAAACAAAAGGACTAAATAAATCACAGAGCTACCAATTTGTAACCCCTGATAAGAGCCTTGAAAACCACTGGACCATTTATGTTTAAATGAAGATAATCTCATTTTTAAAACGCAAAAACACAAAAACAAAAACCCAAAATTCTTGCCCTTGTGGGAAAACATTACTTTGCAAAACAATAGAAATAAAGTTGCTGAAGTTTGAATATCTTCCAAATACCTTTCAGTAGTTCATCAGTTCATCTGTCCATCCGTCCATCTGACTCTTGTTTAACTTGAGTCAGGAGTAGCAGCACTTACGTTGCTGATGGGGAGCCTGCTTGCTGTGTGGACTGCACAGGTCACACACGGCATAATCTATGAGATTGGTACTTTCTTTGGATTGAGCAGCACGCAACCTGTGCAGCTTTATTTGGCAGACTTGGTTAATGGTTGTATCCGCTCTCAAAATGTGGATAATTTTGTGTCACTCTAAACAAAACTTAGAATCTAGATTGAACTGATATGGCATTTATAAAGAAAATCTCTGTGAAAATGATATAGTTCCTTATAATTCCATAGCATCATTTGAGTGACCTCATTCAGATTCAAGTTAACTACCAATTATAAGGACCAGCTGAGTCTGCTTTATCTCTGCCTAATGGTCTCTCTCCATCAGTATAATAAAACCGTGCTATGGCATATTCAGGTGTTCTTTATATAAACATATTAGCCTTCTAATTTATCTTGAGCATCACATTTTAAGAATAATAAGGAATGTGTTTGGCAGACAATGTGAGAACAGAGCCAAGATCATAAAGAAGTCTTTGGAGGACTTCTGTTTGAGTCAACATATTTGGGCAAAAAAAGTCAGTTATGCCCATGTGGATTTGGATTTTTATAGGCGTAACTCTTCTTAAGAAATCCCCTTTGAGCCGTCTGGAAAAATAAAATGCTCTGAGGGAATTTGATGAGTAGGTTACCCTTGACCTCTCAATATTCTAGACTAGGCTCCTTGTCAGGTCAGTTGTTCTGGGCTTAATCTCTGCTTCTTCTCTTTTGATGAAGTGTGAACTTTGGATCATCAGAGGATGCCACCTAAGAATGCAATGCACTTTTTCCTTCTAGAGTGATCAATGTTCTGGGTGATTTCATCCTACTGTTTGCTTATTTTAACTCTTTACTAAGCATCCTTCTTTCTATGATATCTTCTTTCTGGAACCCACTCCTTAAAGGCCAGCACCTGAAAGCAGGAACAAATCCAGGCTGCAAACAGCTGCCAACAGCACCCTGGCTTCTCCTGAGAACCTATCTCTGGGCAGTATTCCCAAGCTAGAGTGAATGAGGTTCCCCCTTCTCTAGTTTTTTGGGCCCTCAACTGTTTATTGATCTTTCATATTTTTATAATAGTAACTTTTTCTCCATTGTTTTATATTTCTTTTTATCCATTGTTTTATTTTTCTTTTTAATTCTATTCTTACTGATTATGCTGTCCTTGCTAAAAAAAAGTACACATTTGAACTAAAGTGAGACTACCCCCTTACCACAGCATCACCAGTTCTAGTCTCCACTAGGAGGTAACTATTGGTATAATTTGTGTATCTTTTCAGATAAAGTTCTTGCATCAACATGTATGCATATAAAAATATATATCATATTGTGTGGATTTGTAAAAAATTTGTGTTATCATGATGTATATATCACTCTGCAACATATTTAGAAATCTTTCTTTTTGTCAATACATGGATTTACCTCATTCTTTTAACTGATGCATAGTATTCTTGGTATTTATATGCCATAGTTTATTTAACCATTTCCTTAGTCATATTAATTCCCTACTTCACATAATGCTGCAATGAAAATCCCTTTCTAAAGCTCTCTGTGCATATGTGTACAGGTACCTCCATGACAGATTTCTAGAATTGCTATGTCAAAGGATATGTGAATTTTAAATATTAATGAACACTGCAAAATTGCCCTCCCAAACTGCTTAATTGCATGGATACTGCATTTCGATGACAATTTGTTCAAAAAAATTTTTTTGATTTGTATGTTATACTAATATGTAAAAGTGAATTAGGCAGATGAATATTTATATCCAAGAAATCTGTATAATTTCTCTGGTCATTCTAGTTAAAAGAAATGCCAGGGAATGTAATACTAAAATACTCATGGGTCTGTTTTTTGTAGAGAGCCCTCAATATTCTAGAGATGTAGTATAGATGCATATTAAGTTAAATGTTAATTTTTGTCAAAAAAAAGAAAGAAAACTTTCAAAACAGCAACCATATCAAGATCACATCACAGTTTTATCAGAATAGTCATCTGATTAATCTTCTACATCTCAGTCATAAAATTCAATCCTTTCTATTAGATTCCTTTTTAAATAGCCTTGTAGTTCATAAATGCCATTCCTGTTACAGCTGAAATATACTATCCAATCAGATTACGAGCTAATATATGTAGAAAATGCGCACCGTAATTTCTGGTCCATATTTTACTGTCTTTGCACCCAACTAAATGATCTGTAAAATCTCCTAATTCTGTTGTCTTCCTTTGCCAGATCATTGAAATATCAGTAAAGGGTCAGCATTAAAACTCCACCAGATTAATCAGAAAAGCCAACTTTCAAGCAAATACCCAGAATGATTTTAGTACAAAATAGCCCCCTTATGCCTCTTAATGTTTTCCTTTTGCACATTACTACCGTATCGCATCACGGGACATTAAGCATATTTCAACTCATGGGACTAACTCAATCATGTTTTTAGAAATTGAAAACAAATGTTGCAACTGGATGAATGATAATACTGAAGTAATAACAATTTCCTAGTAGGCGTACTTGTTTAATGGATTGCATAGTTATTCAGCTTGTAAACACTGGAATAACTATCACTCACTGAAACCTTTTTTTTTTTTTTTTGAGGCAAAAGTTTATCAATAATCTGGTTTACTTTAGTGGAATTATTGTCCTCACTAGAGGGTAATTTAGAAAGTTGGTTTTATTCCAAGGGTAACAGAGACCATCCTAATCCTAGACGTGATTTAAAAGTGCTGTCCTCTTCCCTTTTTGCTGGAATTTTCTGTAACATAATAAATGTACTGAATTGTGCTGGCCTCAGCCTGAAGCACAGGGTTATGCACTCTTTTTTTTTTTTCTTTCCCCAAAGATATTTAGAAAAATCTGTCTCTGTGCTTGGCAACTACTCCGACAGAATAGATAAAAATAAGGGTGGTTTATCAGTTTTGCTGTCCTTATCATGTTTCAGGTTGAAGGCTGTTGAAATGATGAAAAACAAACAGCCCTAAATAGGGTCCCATCATTATCGCTGCTGTGGGGAGCTCAGTTTTCCATGATCAAAGAAAAATGCATTTGCTTTTGGAACTACAATCCTTCATTTTGAGAGGTGCACTGCACTCAGATACTAATGGGTGAAAAATAGAGTAAATTGGAGAAGGAAGTAAAATATGTGCTGCTGTGGGAACGTGGAAATTCAAACAAAAGTAGGCTGGCATTCTTTTAAAAGCTCTGAATGTTCAGCATTCAGTTTCTTAAGAAAAATGTAGTGCCTGAGATTTGTTATTTCTTAGCAGCTGGAGTCAAGCATAAGCACAGGTTGTTTCCATCTTATCAAATTAGAAGAACTCCCTTTATCTTTGTCAACATGTATGAGAGGATATTCCCCTGCTGGGGCCTTTGGGGAGAATATTTCTGTATGTGTCATTGATTCAGAAGAAGGCTTAATATTTTTTAATGTTTTTTTTTAACTTTGCAACTCAAGTTGAGCACCTTTGATTTCCTGGGAATGGGAATTGCCATGAGAAATTGTCCAACATAGTAGAGACAGGGAAGAGTCTTGTTCTTCCCCTCAAGGAGATCATCAACTGGCATAAAGGTAATAACCAGAAAACAAAAGTAAGATAAGGCAGTTGCCAAGAAAGAACTATACACTGTCAGAAGGATCTAAGAACGAATAAAACAAGGGTAGAGTCTTGATCAAGGATGCAGCCTGTGAGATGAGCCTTGAAGGAAGGTAGACCACAACAGGTAGACATGAGGAGGAGGAGGAAGGGCCTGCATAAGCAAAAGCCCTGAGGTGGAAGAGCTTAACATGTGTTAAATTTTCCTGGAGCTGAAAGGCGGCCATAGCTCTTGTAACAAAAGTATGGCCTGAGAGCCATGCAGATAGAAAGGTGAGACCAGTGCCTAAGACACATCCAGATGACATTTTTGAATCTCTGAATTTAAGAGAAAACCCACAAATACTTAGGGGAAAATTGCTATTATTGACCAAAAATCAGACTGGCCTATGACTTCTTCAATATACAAAATACAAAGGAAGACAGTGGAGCAATATATTTAGAGTTTGAGGAGATAATACTGGAGCCCAGTAATCCTGCACATAACCAAGCTGTTGGCCCTATGTAAAAGCAAATAAAGAATTTCTCAGATATACGAGGCATCAGAATACCATCCAAGTGTATTTTATGCGAAGCATTATTCAAAGACATATTTCAGCAAACCAATAAATGTATCAAAATAAAGAACTCACGAGTAGATGAGCCATGTCATAAAAGTGAACTATGAAAAGTAAAAGAGAATTATTTTAAATAATTGCAGTTAATACAGTTATGTATGTAATAAAAATGGTGAACAATCCTTAAAATGGAAAATAAATATGGGGAACGTGCCCTTTTCCCCTCACTGTCTTCCAGCCACCCTGGCTTTCTTTTAGTTAGTCAAATATACTAAGCTATTTTCCATCCCAGGACCTCTTCTTGGGGTACTTTTTCTCCTCAAAAGCTTTTCCACCTTTTTTAATTCAGCAAATCATTCCTTGTCCTTTAGGTATTGCATTAGTTTGCTAGGACTGCCCTGACGAAGTGCCACAGACTGGGTGCCTTAACTAATAGAAACTTACTTTCTCACAGGTCAGGAAGCCAAAAGGGCAAGATTAGGGTGGCTTGGGTTGGTTTCCGGGGAGACCTCTCTTCTGGGCTTAATCGAACATAGTCACCTTCTAGCTGTGTCCTCACATGGCCTTTCCTGTGTGCTTGTACACAGAGAGATCTCTGCTATCTCTTGTTTTCTTTTAAGGACACCAGTTCTTCTGGATTAGGGACCCAACATTATGACCTCATTTAACCTGAATGACCTCCCTAAAGACCCTGTCTTCAAATACAGTCATGGTGGGGGGTTAGAGATTCAACATACGAATTTTGAGGAGATACAGTTCTGTTTATAACAGATATCAATTTAAATGATGCTTCCTCAAAGGTGATCTGCCAGCAGTCTACACATTGACCTCAGAGCAGTTGTTGAGATTCGTAGTTATATATTTATTCATATGATTATTAATATCCAATCCCCCCCTCCATCATCTCCATGAGGAAAGGATCATGTTTGTTTTGATTACCACTTCCCTGAGATCTTAGCACATGATAGGCACTCAGTAATTATTGGTGGGATAACAGCCTTCAAAGTTATGAAAGAGCATAGTATAGCAATAACAAATGTGGACAGAAGAACAAAGTAATGCTCACTTTCCACTCTGTCCCTGGTTGGTGGTGGGAATGGATGAATTAGGACAGTCTATGCGCTGGTAATGTGTAGCCCCAGCTCTCAGGTGAGGGGGGAGGGGGGAGGAGGGAGTAGTAGTTGCCAGTTTCCTTGGTATAAGTACTCCCATGATGGCCGGTTCCAGGCTATAAATATGACATAACTGAATGCAAAAGCTGGGGAGAAATACTCAGTAGCACGTCATTATATAATATTTTCACCTCAAGAGGACAAATGTAAACTAATTAAGAGGCAGTCTGTTTTGAGCATTACCGTCATTTTTAATATAATTAAGCAAAATTTCTGAGAATTTAACAATTGGCTTTTGCCAGCTCTGGCACACCACTGATGGATAGTTAAATAAAACTGTAGAAATTGAATGCACAGAAACTTATAATTTGTTATTGTGCTGGGCAAGAGGCAAAAACAGTGCAAGCCGATTCTTAAATTTTAGATCTGAATGTCAAGTAGGAGAGTGAGAGTGGGAAGGGCAGATTTGAGCAGAGAAAATGCTGATTATTCTTGGAATCTGTTTATTTCTAGAGAAATCTGAGAGCAGTTTGAAATATAGGTCTCCCTTATGCTCAAAGAAAGGGCTATCACTTTAGGAATCATTTGTTTGAAGATTATTGCTGAACCATGAAAGGGAATGAGAGAAAGGAGGACAGAACTTTGGGGACATTATCTACATTTTGGGGCTGGCAGAGGTATGTAAATTAGAGAAAGAGGTACAGATGGAAGAACCCAGAGAAGCAGGAGGATAACGAGCACAGGAACCAAACAGAAAAAACCTTACATACTGAGGCACAGTCTAAAGAGGTGCCAGCAGACTTCTAAAGATGACATTTAGAGTTCCACCTTTGATTCTGGTTTCCAATTCCACCCTGTCCTAGAGTCCATGGAAACATTCCATATGAGTCATAGATCTTTTTGGCTAATTTCATAGGCTACGTGTTTCAGGTTATTTGTCGTTGAGATTATTATAAAATCTCCTCCCTTCCTACCATCAACCCCTAGGGGAGCATCTGATGTTCCCCATAATCCCTCAATCAGTCAGAGATACCAAGGAAGAAGGACTTTTCAAGGAACCTTCATTAGGGATAGTTGAACATCACTAAAGGACTGTTACAGAGGGGTAGGTCACAAGAAAGTTTCCATGTCTGGCAATTGTTTCTTACTCAGATGGCAGAAAGCAGTGGGAAGCAAGGGTAATGCCCTGAAATGTGGTGCCGAAGTGTAGCATCTCAGAACCTGCATTGGAGTTCCTGTTTGGCCATTTACCATCAGCTACATGACTTCAGGGAAGTTCCCAAATGTGAATCCTAGAAGGGGAAAGGACACTGACAGACATTTGTTGAATGACTCCAGGACACTAAGCACTGTAGTGGGAAGGCGCTTTACTGCCATCTCATTTACCCTGACAATACTTGTGAATGCAGAAACTTCTTCAAACATAAGTATTGGAAATATGGGGAGAAAAGGGAGAGCAGCTTGAGGGGGTAGATTAAAGCAAGGCTAATCTCAAATGATCCTGTGGTGATTCTATCAAAATTTTCCCAGCATTAACAATGCCTGTTTCTTGTTGTCAGCTCCAGAGGTAGAATTTTTAAATGGGGTTGACACCTACAAAGCAACTGCATCTTCCTTTATGTTTGCAAAGCACGCTGTATGTTTAATTCAGCCTTAAAACTCACAAGATAATTAACGAGTTAATTATCACTATCATGATTTAAGAAAAACAGGAAAACAAGGAGAGGATAAGTGACTTTCTCAAGGAAGCCCAGCCATTAGTATCTGACAAAAGTATTTTGAACCTCGTGGTCTCACTTCAAGCTAAAAGACACCCTAACGTTTAAAACCCCCAGGAACTCTTTATCCTAGAAAAGAGGTAACAAGAAAGTTCCAGGGGCGTTGTATGAACAGCAAGATTGGAAAGTTAACAATCTTTTGTGTTTAGGGGAAAAAATAGGTTTTGCACAAGTCATAGCTTCTCTTTGTTTCCTCCCACAATTCAAGATTTAGACATAGGCACATGTTGGATTTTTTCCTTCCTCATTTTTTGAGAAAAAAAATGTATTATTACCACTATGAAGAGGTTGATATTGTTAGGATCTATAGTTATTTCTACCAATTTTGCAAGAGTCTGTGGTATCTTTCTGTCAGAATACAGAACCTTACCTCATCCAGACATTTGGAATGGCCCTTGATGCATATTTTGAGAAAATATCCCTGCCAGTATCTAGATGTGACTTGATACATAGGGCTCAGTTACAAGGCTTACAGTGTGGTTTCCACTAGGAAAATACTGCATGAAATTATATTCGGTTAGAAGCAATGCACAATTAGGATGAAAACATTTTAGAAAGACAACAGAAAAACACAAAAAGATTTCCGTAGTCTTAGAATCTGCCAAATGTGGGGGCTGCCTCCCACCTCCAGACTAAGTCTTACTTAGTTTCTTTTCATTGCAATGTGCTGGCATATCAGGAGACCAAGATGTGGGGAGCACTTAAGGCATTTTCCTGTCCCCCTATTCTCCATCGAACACTTTGTGGAGCAGCCTTCAAGTATTCGCCACATGGTTCTGAACCTTTGTCAGTTGTAGGATTTCTTTCACTGACTGAGGGATCCTGTTACCAAACCTGGATGGGCCACTCATTACACTAGGCCCCTTGTGTCAGTCACTAATTCACTCACTTGTTTCACAAATGTCATTGCACAGGGTATGCTGGGTGCAGGGCAAATATAACAGAAATGTTGCTCTCAAGATACACTCTGTCGTTTGCAGACGATAGTCCTACCAAACTAATTCACAATACACCTTAGATAGGGTGGTATATAAGACACTGAGGGATTTGGGACAGAGGGTGACTGTAATCCTGCCTGGTGTTGGGAAGTGGGGAAGTGAGTAGGTGGGGAGTGTCAGGGAAATTTGCCACCTTAAAGGTTTACTTGGTAAAACAAACTAAATTAAATGGGACTTTATGGATCTCAGTGCATCAAGTTTCTAATTATTTTGTGCTTAGAAATGTGCTTTCATTTCTCAAACTCTTTGTCACATAAAGCTTTTGCATTACAGCTCAATGTCATGTCACTTTGTGGTTTAAATCCTGATGGAGTCTTAGAGTCAGTATCCAAGGCTCTCTGACTAGATACACAGAGTCACCTTCTATGACTGACAGAACATAAAAAAGTAAACAATTTTAAAATAGTGGTTATATCCTATTCCCACTTAGCCTACTATCCAAACCTCAGGGCTCCTGCGTGGAGGCTGGTTTTTAACTATACTGCTCAGTAGTTAAATAAAGGTATTATTTGTTACAGAATGCTCACTTACCACCTTCCTGCCACTTGGCAGTGGAATCAGGTACCCTAGTGCTCATTAAATGCATTTATATGGAGTTCTGGTACCTTCCTTGCACCAGCGCTTCACCAGGCCTATGAAAATGTTATGTGCAGCTCCCAGAGCCACTGGTATGACTGCAAAAGCCATTCTGTTTCTTTTGCTATTCTAGCCTCCTGAGTTCCCCATCCTTCCTGTCCTTCAAGATCTGGTTCAAATGCTACATCATCCATCCACAAAACCAACACATTCTTTTTTTTTTTCTTTTTTTAATTGAGGTATAAATAGTTTTGTAAAGTATTATCTCCATTGATAGACTCTGAACGCTAGGTAGGATCTAGTCCACCTTTAACATTATATCCCGTATGTTCCTTAGCAAATTACTTTATTGTTCACTGAATTGAGATGTACATTATCATTGCACAGATGGACAAATAAATGAACGCATAGGTTATAAATAATGGGAAACAGTGGCACGTGGTGAATGAAGGAGTCTGTCTGTAGTCTGGTGTCTAAGGTGCTGATATATACCTATTCCTGTTGATTACATGTTTCCCAGCCAGGAGAACATCCATGATCAGGAGGAGAAAAACATTTTGGATTCAGCCATACTTGACACATAAATAGACCCAGCCTAAAGGGTTAGGAGACAAAAAAAGCTTACCTTGGATTTAAGAACATAGACGTGTTGTGTCATTAGTATTCTTTTCCACACTCGAGGAAATTCCAATGTTCCAACCACCTGACTCTGTAATCCAGTTCCGTGAATTAGATTGTCTCCTTGGAGTGGCAAATCTTGTCTCTGCTTTGTTGATCGCTCACCTCCTCTTCTTTGAATCGTTTTGCACCAACTAAAAAACAACCCACAAGTCCAGAAGTAATGGAGTTAAAAAAAAAAAAGCCTCACGGCTTCTTCAGTAACAAAGATTGAGGCTTTTTATTTTCCCACACAGAATGCTTGAATTTCACCTGTAATTTCAAAATACATTCAACTCTGGAAAAAAAAAAAGGAGTGAAAACAAGAAACACACCCACACTCTCTGGTGATTGCTTTTTTATTAAGAATTTCTTTCCATTGGAATACACTGTACTATTTTTAGTATGTAACAACATTTTAATATTTTAATTATATACTTTCCACTGGATTGGTTTTAAAACTTCCTTGCTGAGTTTTAGAACATGAAATGTTTCAAGTTGTGTGATTTACTAGTGTTCTTTTTTCTTTTCTTTCTTTGTAAACTGAACTAAAATGGACTGAAATGTTTTGTAAAAAGATAAAACCTACTTAGATCTTGACCAATTTTTAAAATATCTTTTAATATAAAAAGCCTAAGTGTGTTTTTTTTTATAATAGTTTCACAATAATGTCTACTTTGTGTTACATGATCAAGGGGCACTTTTATAGATAACAGATTTAATATTTTTACATTTGAAAACCAATCTAATTTTACTTGGTAATTTGTTCCCCACCCTTTGGTTTAGAATGCTTCAAAATAATCACAATAGCTATTTAAGTAGAATTAATGGGTTTAAAACCTAGTTACTAAAAATAATGGAGATAAATTTATGATGTGTTGGTTTCCTGATAGATTCATTTGGACTTTTCCTTTCTGTTTCCCTTGTAGCGCGGGAGTTGGCCGGACTGGTTGTTTCATTGTAATAGATGCCATGTTAGAAAGAATAAAGCATGAAAAAACTGTAGATATTTATGGCCATGTAACTTTAATGAGAGCCCAGAGGAATTACATGGTTCAAACAGAAGACCAATACATCTTTATCCATGATGCACTGTTGGAGGCAGTGACTTGTGGAAATACCGAAGTGCCAGCTAGAAACTTGTATGCCTACATTCAGAAGCTGACACAAATAGAAACAGGAGAGAATGTCACAGGAATGGAGCTCGAATTTAAGGTATGAATTGAATGTGGTAATTCAGGAGCAAGTCATTCTGGAATTGTCTTTCTTAACCTTTCAAATTGGTGAAGTTATAAGATTCACTTGATCTTCTCCTTGGGTGTCTGACTATAAAACACTCTTCCTTTTTCCCTTTTCTATTCTATGCTTCCTCACAGTACCTAGGGCTCTTTTGTACCTAATTTAAAATGAGAGATCATACTCTCAGAACATAATGTTTAAATCTTCCATAGGCTATATGGAGTTATTAAGTAGAAGTGAAAAGCAGTGAAGTTCAAATAGTCATTTGCTTTAAAGTAAACAAAACCTTTATAGCTGAAGAGGGTATGTTGCAGTCAAGCCGCAGGCTAAAATTATCTGTATTTTTTTTTCTATTCAACAGCGTCTAGCCAGCTCTAAAGCTCACACCTCAAGATTCATCAGTGCCAATCTTCCATGTAATAAATTCAAAAATCGCCTTGTTAATATTATGCCATATGAATCCACAAGGGTATGCCTGCAGCCCATCCGAGGAGTAGAAGGATCTGATTATATCAATGCCAGTTTTATTGATGGATACAGGTATATAGTCTTGCTCCCCTGACAGTCCAAAGCCTTAATATTTACATGTGCCCTAGTTTCATAGGCAGAATGAATTTTATCTCAATTCAAAGTATTTTTCTTTGTGCATAGGTCAGCATTCAGTCCCTTGGTATTTGTTTTGTTTTGGATAGTAGGAAGAAGCAGTCAAGGAGCCTTTAAACTGTCCTGCACTCTTCTTTCAGAAGCAATTTGGATGTGGAAGGAGTTAATAAATAAACTATTTGGCACCTTATTATATAAATTTAATAGATTGTGTGTAAGAGTCATTTCTATAAAATGAAGCTGCTGAACTAGGAATTTCTTAAGTTATTTGTATGACACATGAAATTGAGCTATCAGCATTCCTCTAAAGTTTAAAAAATAAAGACATATATCATATATTAACAAAACAATTTCTTTTGCAAAATCCCCAAAATGTGTTAAATGTCCTTATTTGCTTACACAATCTTAAAAGGAATTTACTGCAATTGTAATAATATGTTTTCATTTTTTACTACCAGCTTTGATGTTTACATATCCAGTATGAAGCCTTTTCATTGCTTTCTGATTACTGTAACATGCTATTTTCATCCTCTGTGATCCAGACAACAGAAAGCTTACATTGCTACCCAGGGGCCCTTGGCAGAGACCACTGAAGACTTCTGGCGGATGCTCTGGGAACACAATTCCACCATCGTTGTGATGCTCACGAAGCTGCGTGAGATGGGCAGAGTGAGTGTCTCCGCATAACACATCCATTCCATGGAGAAATGAAGATTTCGTTTTAAGAATCCAAGTGCCAGTGTCATTTGTTTGAAACACAGGGTACTCTGGAGAGGTTCTGAGCTGTTCATTAGTCTTTATTGGTTTTTAACTTACAAAGCCACCTTAAAAAGTTCTTTAATCTGTGTGTTTTGAAGAAAGATGTAGTACTTTATTTCCACTGAAGCACAGTCATAGAGACAAATAAGAAAGTAGATACCCTGTCTGACTTGTTTTGACTCTAGACGTAATTTGCCCTTCCCTTCATTCTGGACGAGCTGGAGCCTGTGTGTCATCATTTCTCTGTATGAAGGAACTTAACCTTCTTTCACCCTTGAGGCAGATTTTCTACTTGCTTATAGTCCATTGTCACCAAATAAAGGGTTGGAAAGTTACATAGTTTTCCTAAGGAAGTAATCCGGTAATCTCAGATCTACTTTTAAAAAGTGATCATCCTGAAAAATACATAAAATTGTATTAGAGGCACCTAAGGATTTACCACTTAGATTTAAGAGACACAAGCATTCTGCCATATTTGCTTGAGGTATTTTTTATCTCTTCTTTGTATAAGTTCAGCGGTAGAGATGCACCTAAACCTCAACTTTTAGAGCCCACAGAGAGAGCAAAAAAATACCAAACTAGGAAAATAACTTAAGTTTTCTGATTTGGCTGACTCTCTGCAAGACTCAGCCAAGTCATTAAAACTGCCTGGGCTGCAGGTTCCTCAGCTGATGAGGGAGATTGGACCAGGTCAGTTCAGAGGTTTCTTTCTGCATTTATACGTGATGGTTCTCTTCATTCCAAATCCCAGTGGTGAGCACTTACTGTTGTGGTGCAATTCACAGTTGACATGGCCAGCATTCTATCAAAGGACTGATGTAATTATTTGTCTAACTTATAGGTATGAAGACGCTTAACCTATCTGAGTGTTCAACTTATGTGTATTATGCACCTACTATATTCCAAGTTCTATACTTGATACCATCGGCAAGCATTGACCCACACGGTTTCCCTTTCCTTGGGGAATCTATGGTTTCAAAGAGAAAATAAGCCACATACAATCAGAATGACCTTAAATTCTATAATTTTATTAAGGAAAGAAAGATATTAAATATATAGACAGATGATAAAGTTTATTTACACTGTACATAGCTTGACATTAATCTTCTTCTTTTTTTTTTTTTTTTTAGGAGAAATGTCACCAGTACTGGCCAGCAGAACGATCTGCAAGATACCAGTACTTTGTTGTAGATCCCATGGCTGAGTACAATATGCCACAGTACATCCTAAGAGAATTCAAGGTCACAGATGCCAGGGTAAGTTTGCACAGTCTTATGCTCCTAACCATTAGCTGAAAAGCAGTCTAAAAGGCACTTCTGGGAGAAACATTTGCCAAGTGACCATACTCCCAAAGTGAAAAGAAGTCACCCATCCTGGAGGACTTTTTTTTTTAAATATAAGACTTAACTTTTCCTCTGTCTGGCAAGTTTTCTCACAAACGCAGGCTTGGCTTCCATTCAAATATAACATCTGGCAGCCCAACTTTGGGGATGCACTGGGTGAGTGTGTGCGCTGGGAAGCATTTACTGATTGGTTGACTGCGCTTACATGCACCTTCTCAGCTCATTCTCTTCAGAGCTTTTTTGACTTCTTTATTACTTGAGGCTGTAAATATGTTGTTGCTTTGCTAAGCCCTTTAGGTCGTGTGGGCTTGGAGGTTAATTTGGTATGAGTTTAAAACTGCAGAGCAAATGGCATTCTTTAGAAGAATCTGACAAGCTTTGCACATTCTAATTTGATTCCTGGCATGGTTTATTCCTCAGTGTGCTAATGTGTCTGTCCATGAGAGCTGTGCACCCATGACCCTTGTTGGCTAACTTTCATTCTGCATTTCTTATCTAGATTGTTGAGTCCAAGGTTCAGCTCCGATGTAAGATGTTCTATGCATAAACTTTAATATCCTTGCCTTTGGCCAGCTTCAAACCATGATTGCAAACACATCTTAGGAGTGAGCAGGATCAGTCCAAAGCCCTGCTTTGTTTTTGGAACTGTCACAGTGGGTGGGTTGAATGAAAGTCTAGAGTAGAGCTATTTACTTGACCCATTGTTTTTTTCTGGAAAGCAGCTTTCTCAACCAATACTCATGTTTAGAGATTATCTGCTAATCCCCAAAGCTGGGTCCTGGCTGTTGACCTAAAGTGAAAGAGAAATTGGTCAGCAAGCTGCTTGGCCCAGGTGACAGACTTGTTAATCCCAGAAAGTCTGAAGTCTTTACTCTGCAGGTGACTATACTCAAGACAGCTGCTAAGTCCCTAGGTCTCATTTTGAGTTGCCCAAGCAAGCATGCCTTGGTGACGCACTGTTTAAAAAAGAAAAAAGAAAAAAAAAAAAAAGGAAAAAGCATGCCCTTTCAGAATTTGAAGATAGATGTGTGAGTAAGAACTTTGAGTGCATTCCAAGCAAACTCACCAGCCATTTCTGATGACAAAGTGTAGGACCCAGGCTCTGCTAATGGCAGAGACAGCTTCTTTACTGCTCCTCACTTGGCCAGATTAAATCTGATCACAATAAGGAAAAGAAATGTTGAAGCAGGAACCTGTTCACATGTTGTTATTTTTTTTAAAAGCCTCCTTCTAAGTATATACTTTTCTTAGCTGCCATAGCCTTTGCTGTTTGTGCTCCTAGTGTGTTTCTAGCCTCAACTTCCCAGTTTAGAAAGCAAGCTGACATGTGAGAATACAGTGTTGTTAAACAGGTAACCTTTAAATGGGGTCAGGCGGGCTTTCCTCCAAATCATAAAGGTTTGTGCACATGACCTCCTCTTGCTGTTAAAAGCAACTGTGGTCAGACGTGAAATCCCCAGGACAAGCAGAGGAAGACAAATCTGTATTACCTAGCCTTTGGCTTCCCTTCCCATGCTTTCCAAACCTTTTTCAGCAACAGAGGGAATTAAATCATGCTTCTATGGTAACCATCCCTAAGTTAAAGTTATGGGGTCAAGCAGTTATTTTCATGTTCCTCAATCTCACAAAGTTGATGTGATCGTCCTGTTTTATTTCAATTCTCAAGTGATGCCAGTCAGGAATCTACCATGTTCCTGTAAAAACCACCAGGCTGGGTGATGTGTGTTCATCTCAAGTTGAGCCATCCTCTTGCCTCAGTACGACTGAATGAGAAACACTGGGTCTCTGTCTACTTACCCAGAATCTTGGGAACATGCACACCTGTATCCAGAAGGACTTTAATGAGGACAGAGGTGTTATAGAAATGGAAAGGAAGACTGAGTTAAAGCCTTAACTGGGAGCAGGGCCTCCTCAAATGAGATCAGACCTTCTAAGCTTGGAATTTTGATTATTTCTCTCTGTTGATTCAGGGAAGAAAGTTGATGGTCATAGTTGTTATTCTTGCTTCTGTAAACAGAGAGTCCCTTTTGCTTTTATTGTGCTTCCAAAAACACTCTAAAATTCCAGAAGGAATTAGAAGCGCCTTAATCTCTTCTTTTCAAACCATTTATATTTCATAAATCAGAGCAATTTTGCCTAATCACTTTAGTTAAAAAAGACACTTATTGAATCTAGTTTTTGGTTTGTCTGTGGTAAAGCCCTCCACAGACACCTTAATTCCCGTGGTCACCCAGAAGGAGTGCTTTTCCAGTACACAGCATTTATTTGCTAATCATCTGTTCTATCTCCTGGAGGGATGCCTCACTTCCCACTCAACAGTGTACTCTCCTAGCACACATTGTATCCCCTGCCATGGCTACAAACCGTATACCTCTGAGACATGGGGGCCATGCAGCAGCTACCCAATTTGTGTCAGATCCTTTCAGTGTCACTATTTGTCATTTGACAATGCTGGAAATAAGCAAGCACAACAGATGTGAACGTATCATGACAGCAGCAAAATTTGGGGTCTGGATGACATGGCCAGATATTCCTTGCAATATTAGGAAGTTATTGGATTCTGAAAATTTTGAAATGGAGTGTATATGTTCCACTTTGGTTTTGAAGGCAAACTTTGAGGCTCAGGAGCATTTACTAACATGGGAACTAGGTGACTATGAGAACTCAGGTTTTTAACTGGGCTTTGTGAGACTAAACACATTTGCAATTTAAATATATGTGAATGTAGATGGTGTTAATACCCGGTAAGACACAAATGTAACTAATTTTCTAGTTAGACATGTTTCTAACTGCCCCCCCCCCACCTTTTTTTCCTTTTTTGGAAAAAATCACGCCTGCTGTGGTGGTCCATGTACTGGCTGAATCCTCCTGGCATTCTCTTTTGTGGCTGGGTATGTGGCTTTCTCTCTGAAGGACGGGCAGTCCCGAACCGTGAGGCAGTTCCAGTTCACTGATTGGCCAGAGCAAGGAGTGCCAAAGTCTGGAGAAGGATTTATTGACTTCATCGGCCAAGTCCATAAAACAAAAGAGCAGTTTGGCCAAGATGGACCCATTTCAGTCCATTGCAGGTGAGTTAAGAATCAGGAATGAGTTTCCATTCCATTTCAAAGCAATGGTAACTTTGAAAATATGTACTGTTGGCTATCCACTGTTGGTACCAGCTTATTGTGAATCTGCATACTTGAAATTTTATTTTAATTTTTCTCAGAAATGTAAACACTAAAGCAAGGACTCATTTCTCTTTCTTCCCATACAGTGAAAATAACGAAAGGAAGATTTTGATCTTTAAATTTTGCCTCTTGTAACAAAGAATCAAACTATGTTTTTCTTTGCCTGTTTTACCTTAACAGGAATTGTTGGTACATCCCCTAGTGATAATTTGTTCAGTTAATCATTTCTTACTTGTTTTGTTTTCATAGCATTACCCTGATAACAATCTTTCTGTATCTTTCTCGTGTGTCTGTCTTCTTGGGAAAACCATAAATAGTTATTAAGCTTTAATGACAACACTAATTCTTGTCAGTCAGTAAGCCATTAGCATGGTACCTCATTTAAAATTGCAATTTGCTTGAAAATTGTTGCTGTATCAGAAAATGAGGCACCTTCAAGTTAATTATTTTCAACAGTTTCCACAGCATTTTATAATTCAAGCCATTGAAGTTAATAGAAATAGGAAATAAACAGTTCAGAAAGGACACTCACCATAAATTTTGTGCTTTTGGAAGCTGCTATGCAAAAACCTTCCAGCAAAAGGAATTTACCTAACTTTTTTGAAAAGTCTCAGTTTGTAATCTCTTTATGGCCAAAATCTTAGATTTATAAAAAAAAATTTATTTTACTTCGCCGCTCCCCCTGCCACCAAATTCCAAACTACAGTTCTTAGGGACACGGGAGACAGGGTCTCAAAACAGGAGAAGTATCAGACATGGATTTCAAAATATGTGCTCTAGTCCCACTTCTGTCCTCACGTAACTCTGTGACAGCAGGGAAACTTCACTAGACCTCAGTTTTCTCAGGTGATCTCTAAGATCCTTTCTAGCACACTACATTTCCTAGGCATGGTATATTAAATGAGAAACGGATCTTATTTACATACATTTGTTTTGTGCTGAGTTTATCCAAAATCCTTTGCTCTAGACAACCAAAGAGCATGTAGGAAATGACGCATAGACTCAAATATTCAGACAAAGTGGAGGGTACACATTGGATTTGAATTACCTGGATATTCTAATTTTCCAAAGACTTTATCCAAATCTTCATTCAAATTTCCCAGTATAAGGTATAAAAAGGAATATATTTGTCACATGATTTTCACTTTAGGCATTCCCGTAAGTATAAATATAAAAGTGTGCGTATGCATGCCTTACTTCTCATTGCTTTTGTCACAAAGTGACTTAAAGACTCGGTTAGTATGAATACTATGACATGTTATTCACATATTTTATATGCATATCTTAAAGAGTTCCATATATTTTCTCTTATCTGTGAATATTTTAAAATACCACTTATTTTATTCATAACTTACTAAGGACATGATAAAGTCAGTAAATTCAGAAGTTATAAGGCCAGTGTCTGTTATTTTCTCGAAAGGACCTGGAAGAAAGCCTGAAACCCTGTACTCAAAATGTTTTGTTACGTTTGAGCAATCAAATCAAGATAGACTCTGGAGTACCATTCAACAAAAAGATTATAAATCACAGTCTCTCAGGATTAAGACTTTTCAAGGTTGAAAGGAACCTTCATGGTCATCTCCCCCATCTTATCACAGAGCCTTGACTGCTCCTACACATCCTCAGCCACTTTGTAAAACCTGCTCATGGATTTTAAAGCCTCACTTAACATTTTTGTTTGGACTCCTTAGAAAACCCAGTTTATAAAAGGACACACTATATATCAGCTATATCCCCAAGTAAATGAATTTGTCCATTTTCTACAGCCTGTACCCAAGCGTTACACATGGTGTTTAATTAGGAAGCAAAAATGTAGGGATTTTTCAGATTATTCACTCTTCTCCTCATTATCTAAACCTCCAGATGCTTTCTTACTTCTTAAGAACACAAAAGCTATGAATTAATTTTCTTCTCTTGCTGCAGTTACAATTCTGGAATTATCTTAAAACAGTAAAGAAAACAGAAACTCAAAATCTTGCTAACGTGGTGGAAAGAATCCCGGTGTTTTAGCTCCAAAACATCTAAAAATAGTAGATGAGTATATAGCTCAGTGGCTCTTAATCACATTTTGTTGTTGTTGTTGTTTTGTTTAGAGACCCCTTTGAGAATCTGCTAAAGATATAAGTTTCAGGGAAGAAAAAAATATACACATTTACACAATCTGTGTATATATAAGCTGTTCATAGACCCTTCTGAAGACCAAATGAGGATCCCATATCAAAAAACCCTGTTATAGAATATTTTTCTCATATCAAAACTAAAATGTTTGAATTTGAATAGTCTATATACCTTCTCATTTATTTATATGTCTAGGTGATGGGACATCCTACACAGATTTTAAGTGACTACAAGAAAATTTGAAGATGCCAAATTTGTCTCACCTTATTGGAATTATTTCATGCTTTAAAAGTATTAAGCAGGCAAGGTCTACAATGTCAGGATCTGCATGAAGAGTATAAATCTGTATTTAATTTACCCTTTCTCTTATCAATTTATTTTATAATATTTATGTTTCCTGGATCTTTCCAAAATGGCATATAATCCAAGTTGAAAAGGCATTTCATTTTATGAGACTTAACCTTAATTACTCCACATTCATTCTCATATGTCACATTATCCCAAGAATAATCACTTCTTGAACACAACACCACATTTTCTTGAACGCTGCTATAGAAGAAATAGAAGAACCTGATAAAATATGGAAGCTGGTGGACATATGTCCACCTCCAAGCAAATGTGGCCAAGACTGTGAGCATCTCATCTAGTAATATTGCCTTTGTTATTGTGACAGTGCGGGCGTTGGAAGAACTGGAGTCTTCATAACACTAAGCATTGTTTTGGAAAGAATGAGATATGAAGGAGTAGTAGATATCTTCCAGACTGTCAAAATGTTAAGAACACAACGACCAGCCATGGTGCAGACAGAGGTGAGAGAAACCTCCATGAGTTTGTTTGTCACATTTCAAAAGCCAAATAATAGATTTAATTAGCCAAGACCTCCTAGAGGCCAGAAACTCAACACCAGAAGCAAAATACAGGAAAATACTGAAGGAAAACCATCCAATTGTTTAGTATTTTTGAATTTCATTTTCCCCTTCTTTAAATGGGAATGACTGTGTCTTGGAGTTGGTTTGAAAGTTATCTAAGGTTATATATTTGATTGAACCATGTTAAATTGTCACCATTTGACCATTTTGGGCCTATAAAAATTCATTATATACATATTAATGCAATATGCATTGCACATACTTAATATTTATAAAAAGCATAATGCCTAATAGATAATAGACCCTTGGCCCTATTTACTTCTCCATTCTCTTTCTATATGCCTAGATATGAGACCAACTGCTCTGTATTTCATTTCTTAATAATGGTATTTTTAACTATTTGGATACTGGATAAGCCTTAGAGAAAATAGCCTCCCATTTTCTACTCCAATAATTGATATGAAAATTCTGGTATTTCTCAGAATAACATGAGTTCATGATTTAGCCAACATAGCCCACTGACTTCATTTTAAGGCTAACGTGATAGTGTTCCTGCTCCTCCAAAGACTACCAAAGTATGCAATTTATATGTATTCCTAAATTCATCACCCACGGTATCTTCCAGACTTAGATTTCAAAATAGTGCAAGCATTTGGCTTGCAATACTCAAAACATTATGTCAGCCTGACAAACTTAATGGGGGTTGGGGGTGACAGAGGGAAATTGGACGTTTAAAAAGCCTTAACACTTAGCCAACCAACTTACTGTGACAAGATAGGAAAGCAAACTCCATTTATTTTGCATTACCATTTTTATTGTAGAAAAATGCACATTTAAGCAAAATAGAAACTATCTACTTTCAGCCCCATTGGCTACTGAAAATAAGTTTCTTTTATGGGGAAAAATCCTACTTTTTCTCATCCCTTATCATCTGTAAATTATAATTTTTTCCATCTTTCTAACAATGTTGCCACTCATTCCAGTTTGACAGTGTTCTTCCTGTGTCTGAAAAGGACATGTTTCATGCTGTTTTAGTTTAGTGTGGGTCTTTCTAGAACAGACAACTAGCAATCACACAGAATTAGGCCAAATGGCACAGGTATTTTTTGACATGGGCAGCCAGCCAGTCTTGCAAAGCCTCTTCCAAGGGATGAAAAGCTTGAAAGTTCAGTGCCCTGTGTAAACGGCTTTGTGTGCCTGATGTTCCCCACCAGATACCTTCTGGCTGCCTTACTTACTTATGTAAGAACATCAGAAATGGTGGGTAATTCTGACTTCAGGCAACAGGGTTTACTGTCTGGTAAGATTTTTTTTAATTCACGTTTTTTTGGCGATAGTCAAATAATAGAAGATAGATAATAGAAGATAAATGAACCACGTTTTCTTCAGGACATTGTGTGTCTACATCAGCCTCTTTTAAACTTGCAAACCAATAATTACCTATCACAAATAATTAGATAATTGTAAAAGACGACAGCGCTATTTAAGGAGTTCATGCGTTTGATTGGCGGTAACTGATACTACCTGGAGAACGGTCCACACGTGTCTGGACATGATGTTCACAGGAGCTGTCACTACTTTGGAATTAGGAAACTATTTTAGTCGAATTGATTGGTGAAGTTAATAAACACCCCATGTGGCTAATGGTTCTTTGCTCACTAAAACCAATTGGTCATTGGATTGAATTGATTGATAAGAAAGTAGTGATTTTGCCTCCATTGAGATGTAACTTGGTCTTCTAACATCAATTCTCAATTTTCTATTATAATGTCCTCATGGCCCCTTCTCCTCTTTCTCCCCATGCTTTGTCTCCTGCAGGATCAGTATCAGTTTTGCTATCGAGCCGCACTAGAGTACCTGGGCAGCTTTGATCACTATGCAACGTAGAAACCCCTGACCCACTTTGGATTTTTACTGCAGGCCCTTCAATATCCATGGAGTCTCTTCTGAGCCATACAGGGCACTTGAGAAGTCCTTCTTAACTTCTAGCTAACAACCACTTAGTGGGACTATCACACACAAAACAAATTAAAAAACAAACAAACAAAAACTCTTCCAGGTGGACCAAGAATCCACACTTTAAAAATCTAACCAGAAAAATAGTAGAGAGAATCCTGACTGATGAGGCATCTGAAGGATTTTATTTACAGATACCTCAAGGATTCAAAAATAAAGGGAAGAAGAAATCACAGCAAAGAACCGCCATCTTGTTTAGGATTGCTTGATGGGTACAAGGAGAAGTGGCCTGAGCGCAGCAGCTCAGGGCAAGATCTTTGCTGGCTTTTCATGACAGAATGGACTCTGCTTCGACATCGCCCCTTCCCACCATACTACTCATAATAACATTTTAGGGGGAAAGGGGGTGGGGAATGTTTAAAAAGAAAGTCTTTGATTTAGTTTTTTAGTATTGTAAAGATACTGCTGACCTGTGCTTCATTTTTAACTGTGTAAACTTTTTTTTAACAAAATGTATCATTCGATAAAGTGAATTTTAAAAAAGTTACATAACTCTTCATTTTTTATTTCCAAATTGTAGGTTTTTTTAAGCTGTAGAACTGTTATCTGTAATATCTTGCTGTAGAAATATCAAATAATTTGAAAATTTTGCACATTTTTGTGCAATGCTCTTAATCCACAGTATCAGTCTCGTCTGATATTACTTTACACTTCCGTTCAGTTTTCGTTGGTGAGAAAGTACCCATTCTCTTTAAATAATCAAAGAGAACTTTTTTTGTTTTGTTCTGTTTTTTGGAATCAACAGGGAGGCGCAAAGTATAAAGTTGCTGCTAACATATATACATATATATCCATATTTTATCGGGGTGTCTATGTATATATAGACAGTTGTGTCCACACAAAAAGATAGATATAGCTATCATTCAGTTCTTTCATGATTTAGTTTTTCTTTTTTTTAAGGTAGAAAAGCTATTGTAACATCTTTTTCAATGTGTTATTAATTTTATGACATACTATTTCTTAATATCACAAAATTTTAACTTTTAAGGGAAATGAGGAATGCACATCAGTGATTGTCAAACCTCACCCCCTTAATTTCCTACCCAGTCTCCCCCCAGCCCCTACCCACCTAACCATATTCACAAATACTATTTTGTTAGCCAGGCTTCCAACAAATTTCAATATTTCTAACACTCTAGTGCAATAAAACATTATTAAATATCTAAGAGGTGTGCATGTGGGAAAAGGTCAGTGCATATCCCTTTAGGAGGGGAGAATGTTGTAATATATCAGCTATCAAGATGTTTAAAAAAGTGTATTCAATCGTATATTGTCTATAGTATGTGCTATGAAATTTGCATTTATGATATGTAACAGGGGCAAAGCCAAACTCATGTTACTCTGTTCAGTCAGAAACATTTTTTGTGGCATACAGCATTCCTGGGAAGTGCTGTACTTTGTTTTCTTTTGGTTTTAGTTTCGCATTTAGAGTGCCTTATAATTGATGCCTATTTTAATAGCATTTCTTTTTAGCATTTGGTTCATATTTTCATTAGTTGTTCATATATGTTTCTCTTATCTCTTCCAATTAAAGCATTATCTGTTTACCACATGTACAAAAACTCTTTGAATAATATGCATTCCTAGTTTTCAACCAAGTCGGGGATGTTAGTGATTGTACCAGCCCAAAGCACTTGGATAATCAGGGCCCTTCTTCCTTTCATAATTGTCTGCATCAGGAAAAGCTACTTGTTTTATTTGTAATCCCTTCCAAATCTGCTCTGGAACATTCAGTAACTGCACCAAACTTATTTTATTAACAAACGTCATTGTCAACTTTGAATATATTTACTATTCCATTAGGATTTTTCTAAAAGGAGAAATTAATATATGTATATACCCCCCAAATTGTCCAACATAATTTCTATAGGAAGCCATGGAAATGGCATGAGTTTGCCATATCTTTTATGATTTTAAAGAATCCTCAAAATATCCAAGAACTCTTAAAGAGTTTTGGTGTAATATTTTGGTTTAATATTAGCTTCATTGATGTCCTGCATGGAAGGATTTTTGCTTTCTACATTTTCCCATCACTAGCAGAATGAAATCCAAGAGACCAAACACTTGCAAGCATCGTAGCTGAGCACTTTTGTAAAAAAAAAAAAGACAAAAAAAAAGAAAAAAAGAGAAAAAAAGAAAAAATATCATACAAAAAAAAAAAGTATCTAGAAGGCTACCTCAGAATGAGACTCTCTAACCTACATCAGAACCAGAGAAGAATGTGCACTATGTGGGTCTGTTACTGTTTTCTTTTAGATGTATCTTTTGGAGATTTATCCAAGTGCCAGATTACTCAGTGCTATAATTTTCATTTAGTGAAACAAAGGGGGTCAGACAGACATTGCATCATGCAGACATGCCATGTTGGACATGTAGAATCTAATGATGTACTACACACCAGAACCGTTGGCAAATGAGCAGTTTCTCTCCCTGAAACAAAAACTGCCCATTTGGCAAAGGGAAAGGGGAGAATAATCACGAGAAGAAAATGAATGGGATGCATACCATAGACGAGCGAGGAGGAGACTATTCCAGATACCTTACTGTTCAGGAGCTGTTCCGAGAACTAACTCCCTTACTGTCATTGATGTGCATTCCACTCTGCTTTTCTGTACAACCATTCTAGTTTATTTTCCCAAGTAAACATCTTTATCTACCATTACCGTACACTTTGAAGTTTCCAATTATTTTCATCATCATAACCAGTACGGTGCTATTATTTACCTATGTATGTGTAGTTATGTATAATTTTGTAATTAGTTACAATGGTAAAAAAAATCAAAATATATAAAAAATGATTTGTACAGAACTTTATTTTAGCTCTTTTTTAAAAATGATTTGCATGGTTAGACAACGGCAAGGACAGCCAGGGGAGGGAAGGGCCTCTAGGGAACTTTGCACTTTCTATACCTTTGTACTATGCACTGCCCTATTGATTCTACACCCAATAATGTTATTACTTGAACCCATCTGTAAGAAACTGCTTCAGAAATTCATTTGTGTGTATGTAAATAACCCAACATAGAAACAGGAAAGGAAAAAAAATTCTGCAGTAACGTACAGGTTTTTTTTTTCTTTCCTGTTTTTTCTCTTTTTCTTTCTCTTCTTTTTTTTTTTTTTTTTTTTGGTTTTGCTTTGTTTTAGGCCCTTCTTTTGATTTTTAATTACCTTTTCTTCTTCCTTTTTTGGGTTTTGGTTTCCTTTGGGTTTATGGGTGCCCTGATACTCCAGCAGAGATCAGAAGGCTACAGATCCATCCTATCCATCCGTTATGTGGCTTTGCCATCCAAGCTTGGAGTGTCTTTACAAAGATAATAACAGTTGTGTTCTTTGCTCTCGTTTTGGATGCATAGACTAAAAAATTAAAAAAATAACTTGTAAAATGGCTTGTTAAAGAAATACAATTACCTCTAATTAGTAGTACGCGTAAATGTTTTACAGAATGAAAGGCGTGCTTTTTATTTTCTTACTTCGTTACATTGGTGGCGAAAGAAGTCTGTATGAAAATCAGTTCTTTGCTGACACAAGTTCCATTTGTTACAAATGAATTCTAATAAAAATGTCAGTGTTATGCAGCCTTGGCCTTTGCTTTTGTCCACTCAAGCACTTTGGTTTTGAAGTGACTATATGGTTATCTGGTTAGTTCCTTTATACTAACAGTAATTCTACTTATTAAGAGGCTGCTATCTACAGGTACCTCCCTTGAGGTGAGCACCTTTCACTGGTAAGCAAACTGAGGCCTATGAAATAGTTCGCTCAATTTTACACAGCAAAAAGAGACACCTTGGTTTCATTCAAATTAGAGATCACGGGCAATCTTTTAATTCTGAGAAAGATGAACTATATACATATAAGTACATTACAATGTACGTAAGTATTACTATCTTGCAATAACTGACATCTCTCATGCACATAAAAACTCTTAGGGACCATGGCTAAGAAAATACTTTGCTTGGATTGTTTATTCAGTCATTCAGTGTTATGGTTCAGAACTGTTGTAGGCATTGGGAATGCAACTGTGAGCAAATGAGATACTGCTGCTTCTTGCATGGAGACTGCAGTCTAGGGAGAGAGACCGGCATTAAATAAACAACGATAAAATTACACTCTGACAAGTGTTATAGGAGAAAGTAGAGATCCATGAAGTTAGGACTTTCTATTGTGAGGGACAGAAAGTCTGACTTGGCTTATAAGAGAAGGAAAGTATCTACTGCCTTATATATTTGAAGATTAGGAATGGGCTTATATTGAAAGAGTAGGAATACATAATCCTCAAGAACAACTGGATTCAGGGCTCAGGTGATGTCTTCAGCATCTCTCTCCTACCCCTGCCTGGTTTCTATTTTCTTAGTGTTAATTCTAAGCAATCTTTGTGGTCCTTGGAACCTTAAGGATCTTAACACCAAAAAGCAGGCATGTGGAAGAGTTTACTTCCCCAACAGCACAAACAGAATCCCTTGAACAGAATGGATGCTTGTTGGCCCTCACTGATGGGACTAAGTGATCATCTCAGGATCACAGCTGTGGATAGGAGAAGAGAATGTGCTCACTGAGTTGCCAAATCAAGAAGGATGTAAGGTGGTTATCCACCTTGCCCAATAGCAATGAATATGGTGGGACCAACAACTGGATGCAAATCAACCTAATGAGTTAAGGTAAGGCAAAGCACAGGTACACTTGATAACGTTACAACTATTATTGCCATGGAAATGATAAGGGAATGAAACATTCCTGTAATCCAAAAAGCATTTTGGAAATCTTGATACTGAACAATTAGACTCTTTTGTTTTAAGCAGAAAAACAGGACAAAAATTTCAAGGTGAATCATTCTTAATATTCTGATCATTGTGATTCATTATTTTAAATCGATATCTGATTGGAATGCCAAAAATGACAGAATAGCTGATTTCACACATGTACATACATGCAACAATTATTAGTTAATAGTAATTCACTAATAATTAGTTTTGGTTTCTTTTAGTTGGTAATATTTATGATTAAACTTCATAAGTTAAAAAAATTCAATATAATAATTCTTAAAATTGTAAATTTGAAAAGTATTTAAATTTATTAATTTTAAAGATTTTTCAAAGTTCTAAGGAAATTAATATAGTAAGGGAACACTATGAATCTGAAATTGTAGATTTTATCATTATTTGTAATAACAAAATAAAAGTGAAAACACTCTAAATGTCCAATAATAGGAAATTGAGAAAAAATGTATATATGTGAAGTTGTATATATTTAAAATTCTACACACACACACACACCCCATAATACCATGTATAATACATTACCATTTAGCCATTAAGTGGTTAAATAGTTTGTGAGAAAAAATGATGACATGAAAAACGATTATATTTTTGAAAGGAGGTATAAAGTTATGTACACACATTAAAACAAAGAATTAAATGACTAGAAAGAAATGCATCTATGTGATAAACTTGTACTCTTCACATTTTCTAAAATTTTTACATTAAGTATTTTTAAATAGTAAAATAGGAGTGCTTTAAAATATATGAGAAGATGGAGTGATCTCTAAAAATCAATTTTAAAAAGGCAAGAATTGAGAGGAAAAAAAAGAACTTTGAAAAGAGCCTAAGATAGGTGGAACAAATAGAAAGCATAATAATACAGTCAATTTAAACAAATAAACAATAGTACATTAAATGTAAATGGAGTATATCCAACTTAAAAATATAGATTGTCAGTCTAGATATATAGTGCTTATACAAAATATAAGAATGCTAAAAGTAAAAGAAGTTCAAGAAATATACCATGCAAACATAGCCAAAAGAAAGCTGTCCTGAGTTATATTAATTTTAGCCACAGAATTACCAAATAATAAGAAAGTCAAGTCCTAATGAGAAAACCTTCAATGCACCAAGAAGATATAACAATTCTATGTCATACAGTTTCAAAATGGAGACAACAAAAATAGGCAGAACTAAATAGAATTACACGTATATCCACAATCATAATGGGAGATTTTAAAATAATTCTCTCAGTAGCTAATATAATTGCTGTTTCAGAACAGACCAAAAATATTTAGTAAGGATACAAAAGATATGAATTACCTGATTAACAAAATTGATCTAAGTGACCTATGTAGACCACAACTCAACAACTTAAGAATATACATTATTCAACAACTTCAGAATGCATTCAATAAGAATTGAATACATTTTTAAGAGCACATGGAACATTTACCAAAATTGACTAGGAACTGAACCATGAAGCAATTTTCAACGAATTTTGAGTGCTTTAAGTATACAGAGTATATTCTCTGTTCCTAGCACTGTCCAACTGGAAGCCAATACCAAAAATATTTAGAAAATTCCTATATGCATGCATGGTAATTAAGAAATACCCTTCCAAATAGCCAGTTTGTCAGAGAAGAAATCACAATGGAAGTAGGAAATTAAAACTATAAAATTATGAAATACCACATATCAAAACTTGTGGAATAAAGCTAAACAGCACTTTAGAGAGAAATGTATCACCTTAAATGCATGTTAGAAAAAAAGAAAAGCTAAAAACCAACGATCTTGATTTTTGCAAGTTAGAAAATTAATGCTTAATTCTATCCCAAGAAAGTAGAAGAAAGGAAATAATAAAGAAAAGAAATAATAATGAAATTTAAAATAAATATACAACAAATCTTAAAGTTTAAAGCTGATTCTTTGAACGGCAATGAAATTGATAAACACTAGCAAAATGATTTAAATAAAAGAGATGGACAAACAATATCAGAAATTTGAATAGAAGCATAACACTTCAGAACTCACCAACATTAACTACTAAAAGTGACAAAGGGTCCATATTCACGATAGACAACCAACTCCTACAAATACATAATAAAAAGGCAAGCAACCCAAAAAAGATTAGGCACTATGCTTGAATAGATAATGTCACCAAAAAAGATAGCCACATTCCTCAAAGCAAATGAAAAAGTACTTAATAAGTAATCAGGGAAGTGCCGGTTAAAGCCTCAATGCAATACCAATACACACTCACCATAACAGCTAATACTAAAAAAACTTAACACTATTAAGTATGGTGAGGATCTGTCAGGTCTGACTTAGTGGTCCTTATACATGTAAACTGTCCATGGAATTGTGTGTCATTCCTTATTACAAGCATACACTATGCTTGTTGGAATGCAATTTTACAAACGCTGTAGAACACAGTTAAGCATTCTATATAAAGTAGAATATATACATACCTTATCCTGTAGTTTTATAGGTAGTTCTCACACAATAAATAGAAATGCATGCATATATGAACAAGAGACTAAGAACACAGTAAGATTCTGCCCATTGCAACATTAATCATAGAGCCAAAAATTCTAAATAACATAAATGTCCATCAACAGTAGAATGAATAAATAAATTTTGGTATAATGACACAATAGAATACAGTGAATAAGTATGATCCAAGTAACACTGAGCAAAACATGCCATCATAAAAAATACATACTATATGATTCTCAAGTGATTCCCTTTTGGTAGGAGAGAGGTAAGCAGTGATTAGGAGAGCAGAAGCAAACTTCTTGGGTGCTGGCAGTATTTTATTTTTTAACCTAGATGTGGTTCCATAGGTATTTCTTTTTTGATAAATCACTGAGCTATACCTTTACTTCCATGGGCTTTTCTCTCTGTGTTCCATGTCAATAAAGTTTTATTAATAACTATTATTTATTCACATATATACATGTGAAAAATAAATTGGTTTTCAAAATATTAATATTATGTCTGTGTTTGTCAATGTACACAATCCAGCCAACTGTTAGATCATGGAAATCCTGGGAATGATATGAAATTCCATAGAAAGTTTATGAGTAAGGACCACTAACTCAAAACCTGGTGAGCTATTCAATGTTGCTAAAATTTGGTGTAGAAATAATTGTTGTTCAATTTAAGTGTGCCTCATGGTCCTGGATTGTGCTGCTAGCCTATTCAGCAAGTTGAAAGTGTGGATCATTGGCTACCAAGACAGATGCATGAGAGTATGGGTGAATCAGAGATGGATTTATATCATTTCTGGAAAATCAACTTAAAGTGGAAATCTTATTGATTATGACAATGTCATGTATCAGGAAAAAAAAAATCCTAGACTCAAACAGACTTGTGTTCTAACTTGTATTGTTTGTTTTATGAGGGGGATGTAATTAGGTTTTCTCATTGATTTCCACTTGGAGGAGGTACTGGGGATTGAACCCCTGATCTCTTGGGTGCTGAGCATGCGTTCTACCTCTTGCCCCCCAGACTTGGGTTCTAATCTGACTTTCATCATTAATTAGCTGAATTGGTCCTAATCAAGCTACTTAATTTTCTAAGCCTTGGTTTTCTCATATATAAAATGGAGATGAATTATCTACCCTCCAGGATTATTATACAAATTAAAAATAATTTAAATAATATGCATAATAGTTATGATTCATGGAGGACTTATGCTCATAGTGGATAAAACTCAGCATTTCCACTTTCACATTAAAAAGGCCTACATGTCTTAAAGAACAATATTAGAGAAGAAAAACAATAGTCATCTACAAAACATCCTGTGATACATTCATATGCATAGTTTGATTCCTTTTCCTGGTTGTGGAACACTTTCAAGATAGAGAAGAAATGGTCATTTACACAAAGTCATTCAGGAATTGCTCTACTGATTTCTCCCTTATTGGATGCTAAGTTAATTACTGTGAAATAGACTTGGTTGTGCCATGTTGGTGTTTGGATAGTGCTGTGTATTGCAGGGTGTTTTATAGCTATTAATTATTGTCCTCACAAATTGAGAAGTGGACCACTACAACCTTCTTGGAGCACTAATTAGACTCTGGCACAGAAAGATCATATAACTTGCTAAAGGTCATTCACTGAAAGCATTGAAGACTGCAAGCAGAAGATGGGACTCAGTTTGCTGAAATGTAAAGAATCACAAAACAGAAATCCAGAGGTAGAGTATCTAATCTCAGCTCTGCTACTCACTGTAATTTGGGCAAGTCACATAATCTCTTTCAGCCTCATTTCCTCATATGAAAAATAATCAGAATGACTCAAATATTATACTGAGATCTAGATTCTAAGATTATGGTAGCCTAAAGTCTCTTGAATGAAAACATACATTGACAATTTTACCATTAAAAGATATACCTTGTCATTTAAAAATATACATATCTTGTCAATTTAAAAAAAGTCAATAATCATCTGAAACATGTTGAAACAGTTGCCAAGAAGGAACAAAATCCAAGGTTGACTAGAGGGACCCCAATGGAACTGCATTTAACCTTCAAAAGACAGTTGTGTCTAACACACATGGAATTTAGAGCAGGTCAACTGAGGTGTGAATCTGGGCTCCTTCACTGAATAACAGCATGACTTGGGCAATTAGCTTCACTTTTCAAAGCCTGTTCCTCCCTTATAAAACAAGGACAGCACTTCTCTTAGGAAGTTTTTGTGAGGAGTTAAAGACATGGCATAGACTAGGAATAAAGTAAATAATAACTATGAATACTTGTTTTGTTTCTAATAATGAAAGTAAACCATAGGAGGGGTGAACTTCTGCTCATCCATACCAGCATGGTAATACTTTGCAATTTATTCAGTAAAAACACAAAATTCTTCTTCTCCCCCTCTGAGATGTTCTGAACTAAGAAAATAAGTTTTGAGCTAACAAAGATCCTCGTAGCATTCCACCTGCTTTCTCTACAAGATGCTATTAGCAAGGAACTTGTGGTTACTGATAAAGTTACCTGCGTGTCTTGATAGGCAGTAGTTGATAAGCTGGTCACCTGGACTGTTTGTCATTCATTCTTTCATTGATACGGTTATTTAACAAGCACTCATTTCTTTTTCTTTAATACTGGGCAAGTTACTGGCATTTTATGGACCATAAAAATAACATAAGATTCCTACCCTCAAGGGGCTTCCAGACTAAGAAGGAAGCCTTATATCAACGAATCATTGCAACAGAACAGTATGAAATAAGTTCCTCTGGAATAACTCAGTTCTACCCCAGAAAGTCAGCTTAAACATCTTGTCCCCTATAAAACTGCACAGCATTTTAAAAGACGAGTAGGATTCTATCAGTTGGACAGGTTTGAGAAACACATTCTAGGCAGAGAAAATGGCATGCTAAAGAGCAAAGATCAGCACATCAGGTTAAGGAAATGACAAGGGCTTTGTCATCAGGGCTGCATGGGGAGAGGCAGTGCTCACAATGACAGAAGGACCATAGACTGAGGAGTTGGCCTTCATTATGAAACTAATCAGGTGACATCGGAGGAATTCATACACAGAAGTAGCATGATGAATAAGTGGAAAGACCAAAAACTCTTGCTCAGAATTGCTGCAATCACAAAACCATCATCCACAAAAGAGGAGAACTTTCAGTCCCTTACTTCCCACGCCAAGGTAACCTTTGTGACTTCATCCTCCATATCCCCTATGTCACATCATATTCTATTTGTACCTCTCTTAAGTCTCTTGTCACACTAGACCCTGTATCAGTTATATTAGTCCCCTTACTACATAAAAAGTCCTTTTAGGCCATAATTACTAGTGAGCACAGTCACTGTGCATTATGAGGCAAGAACCCAGGCTCCACCCACCATAGACACATGCTTTCCCATTCCAACTGGCTATTTGGTAAGTCAATTTAAAGCTTCCCTTGGGGTCCAGCCATCTTTCTCTCTCCCTCCTTAAGCACACTTGATCATGCCAGCCTCAAGATGTAGATGGGAACTGGCAGGAGGAGAAGGGGAAGGAAGGAAAAAGGTACTACCTAAACTTTAGAATGAGGCTTTGAATTGTGCTGCTTTGAGTAAGTGATGCCCGGATTATCATTCTGCTGTTACTCCCTTCAGTCAAACCCATGGAGAGTTGAGGTCGGCACAATTCAGGCTTTCTAATCCTGATCATACTATCATTTGATGCCAACCTTAACTCCTACCCACATCTTCTAGATCCTCACCAAATGCCTGGAAGATGAACCACTGCTCTATCTCCTGCTCATTTTTATAAATCTAATCCCAGTAGAATGGGAAATAAAAATTTTAAAAGTTCACTGGGTAATCACACCATGAGGGATAGACATTGTCATATTTAAATGACTCAGATTATCTGCTGTACAAAGTATCCTGAAGATATGTTTAAAAAATTACAGACACTCTGACAATAGATAGTCATTAAGTGGGTGCTGTTTACCAGACATTTTTGCTTGTCTGAGGATGCAAGGATGAATTAAATGCAGCAATTACCTTAAAGGAACTTTTTATGTAATAGGGGATACTAAGATACCTAATACAGGGCTGAATATGAAAAGAGCCTTATGAGAGGTACAAATAGAATATAATATGGTACAGGGGATGTATAGGGTGAGGTCACAAAGGTTTATCTTCTCATGCCAAACATCCAACTCTGAAATTAGAATCTTTTTTAATTGAGAATGTCTATTGTGCACGAATACTGTTGATAGCAGCGTTACTGTGAGCTCTAAAGAACAGACAGCATTTTAACAGATGAAATCGAGGAGGAGGGAATTCTAAGCGGAGGAAGTGAAGACCAAGTTTTGAAGGCAGGAATATGGAATCCATTCTTATAGCCAGAAAGTCATGGGCTTGAAGCCCCAGTACAGAATCTCTCTTCTCCTTGCGACCTCCCATTCCACTCTCGATTCTCCACCAGGTTCTCAGTCTCCCTTCCAATTCTCCCACTGAATCTCCAACAGGCTGGTCTATCCCTAGGCTTCTTTCTTACAGTTTGCATCCAGATGGTACTTTACATACAGTCTTGTCTGGTTTTTACCTCTCCTCTGTTTCAGGAACAGACTTCAGCTTCAGATAAAGATTTCTTAGGACTGCTCTCTCAAGCTCTTCCTCTTTCTAACCAGATCACTGGAAGGTGTGCAGAATAAAAGGTTCCTACATGATAAATTTTCTGTGAGCTTCCAGAATGATGTCTCCTTAGAGAAATCAAATAAATTGAAGGAAATAACCAATCATGGTTTGTTCTAAAAAGCAGTTTATTCAGAAGTGCACCTGTGACAGATATCAAGTTTTTATGTTAAGACAGGGTCTATAATAAAACTAGAAGCCTTTAACCCATGAAAACTCCTGTGGGTGGACCCAAAGCCTCCCTGGTCTCTGTGATTTGATTCAATACCACTTCCATTCTTGATACAATAGAAAGGACTTTTGTTTAACCTCCAAGGATATTTCCCAACCTATCCTCAGAAGGTAGCTAGGGACCAGCCAGCTCTGAGATTTCTGTTTCCTGCCCCTTGCATGCATCTGTGCCTGCCTTCACAGACACAGAATGAGAACCTGCAAATCCAGCACTGCAATGAATAGAGATTATTCGGCAATGGGGCTATAAATAGGGTGCTTTAGAACCAAAAGCACACTCAGCCTGCTTCTGTCAGCATAGACTAAGAAAGGAGGCTTTATTATTATAGCAGGAACAAGTAAACAGGCTTTCCTTGCCAGTAAAAGCAGCACATAATATACTCAACAGGCCGATTGGAGCTAGAGCATAAATCACAGGTCAGTTCTTTTCTGAAGAGCATAGAAAGAGCTTTTCCTCTTCAAAATTATTAAAGCTAAAAAGCACACCTGGGCAGCTCATTACTGTAAAAAATAAATTAGTCATTTGGTGTTCTACATTTTCTTGTGAGACTTTTAGTCAATAGGCGGGAATGACTGTAGACATGTCTCTACAGCCTTCAGTTGATATTTCTGGGAGAATGAGAGGGGCATAGGTGAGCAGGTAAGACACTGAGTAAATCAAACTGGGGCTTCTGAACACAAGAGAGATATAGTTAGACTGCTCCAGGTGGCTGTGACAAGTAGTACTAGGAGCTCAGGGTGGAGCAATAGATAGAAGGATTTTCTATAAATCAGATTTGTCCAAAGAAGGACTAACCTTCACTGGAGGTTTCCCAGCAGAAGGTGATTGGATGTTTAGTTAAGGATACTAGATTGGTCATAGGTGCTTAAAAAGGGGGCTGAAGTAAGAATGGGTGGCCTAGATACTCATACAAGGGTCCTTCCATCTTCATATGCTTTATTAAATTGACTTCCCTTAGAATACAAATTAAATCACAGTCCCCAGGGAAGAGTTCTTTCCTATTTATTCAGGGAAATATGCTCATTTTGTCCACAGTCCAAAATAGGTTCAAAGCTCCCTCATCTAACCACCAGGCAAAGCAGGCACCTCAACTGTTCACACTCAAAAGTTTGGAATATTTTCTTTTATAAAAAGGAGTTCCCTATGTTTCCATTATGAAAAGGATAAGTTCTAGGAAATCTATTTATTATAAATGCTGTTTTGAATGCACTAAGGATGTTTATTACATAAAAGAATCCTGTGAAAAATTAACTAGAATTTATGTACCATTTTGTTAATCCATATTATGGGTCACCTATAGAGGCAGCTGGACTCTCTCCCAGGTTTAGTGTGATGTTTAGAATGATGATATCACATAAATAGCAAAAGGATATGAAAAGGTTTATTACTGACATAACAGAGGTCTCTGGAAGGCAGAGCATGCCTCTCAAGCAGGTCTAAAACAGTTTGAGAGACCAAGGGAAGGAGACAGGTCTTGGTTTATTGCAGTTAGAAGGTGGGGCTGGGGTGAGAGTCCCACATGGCAGGGGCCTTGTGGTTTGAATCTCCTGCTGGCACCAAAGGAAGAAGTACCCAGGACTTCTGATCTGCTTGTCCAGATGTGAGGCACAAGAGGCAGAGGGAGGAGGGGTGAGGCTCAAAAGTTGTCAGAAGCCAGACATTAAAAAAATGGAGTCAAACTCCTCATTTCAATCCACTGTGGTGGACACATACTGTCTTGGCCATGGTTAATTCACATTTGAACCTTGTCCTAGGTTTGGAGAATACACTATCATGTGAATCCTGTGCAGAAACAGGGACTTACTTTCTAGTTCCTAGGAGCCAAAAAGCCCAGACACTGGTTCTCTCTGAAGCCTGGAAGCTTGACTATAGGTAAATAATCCCAACAACTTCAAGCAGGAAACAGGGTTCAACCAGGGGTCATGTTAACGTCCAGTACGAGCAAGGGCACAAACATCAGGAGTGGCAACCTGCTGCATCGGCTGCGGGGCCCTGACCAAACCCTTCTTAAGGTAGGATTTTTGGCTCCAGTCCTGGCAACCTGCCTCCCTATTAGTAAGTTTGGTTCTCTAGGATTTCCATCTGTTTGTGAGCTGGATAAACATCTCCCCACACATTCTTTTCTGCTTAATTACCTGAAGTCAATTTCTGTTGTTTGTAATGAATCCTGACTAGTTGCTCAGTCACACACGTACCCACACACATGCAGGCACATACGCACACCCCGAGTAGGAGTAACACACATGTAGAGTAAACATAAAGACAGAACAAGGAAACAAAGAGGCTAACTTTGGCTTTTCAACAAGTTTCTAGTATGTTGTTCAGTAACTGGAGTGGATATATCTTAGAGGTATTTTCTAAAAAGAAAGAATAGAAATGGACATTTATGAGACCCCAATCTTAGATTAAATAATGTAAAAAAAATTTTGTATTAAAACCACTGATCATAAGTCATAATTGTATTTACTGAGAAATCTTTAGAGGATAAAAAGATGGATGACTCAAGTACCTTTGAATATGCCAAGCAATGTGTGTGTGAAAACCCTGACAGAGGCACATATAAACATCACAAGTATCTCAACAATATGAGACTGAGTTTATAGGCAGCTTATTTGCCAAAAATGACCAGAAACTCCCCTGCGACATTCTGCTCCTTACATATATGTTTTATTTTTATTTCTTACAGAATATAATCCTTAACCTTGAGGCTACAGTTACTACAAAATGGTTTGTATATTTATTATTAGATATTGTGTTTACTCTCTGTATGTTATTAGAGGAAAATGTATTTGTTAGACTATGTTTCTTGTAGCAAATTGAATTTAGTCATCTAAGTTGTAATGTACACAGCAGTTCTGTGATGATTTTCCCATTATAAATGATTGTGCTAACTTTATGTTCCAGTTAACTATCTAGACTCCCTAGTCGAAGAGCACTATTACCCTCATGTCAGATTTATCCTTCACGCAGTTTCAGAAAACTAAGCTTGCAGTTCTAAAAGATTTATTTGTAAAAGCAATGAGAAACTTCTTTCAGCAATAGAGGAAAACAGAATCCACTGTCTTCTAAATACAAATGGTGAAAAGCTAAATATATCCACATAGATAGATATAATTGTAATGTCATTATCTGCAAGTGGATACCAATATTTCTAAAGAGTTGTACATTTCTATTATTCTAGAGACAAGAGCAAAATCCACCTTGAGAGGTAGATATTTTTCTTGAATTGCTTTCTATTGGGCTTTCAGGTTATCAGATGGAAAGCCAAGCTCCTATTCTGGAATGTGTTATAAGTGTAATCATGTAAAAGTCTGTCTTAGCTATGAGGAGAGTTGTTATCTCTAAAAATTGCTGTGTTGCTTGATAGCCACTGCTTACTGGAGACAAGATGGTCTGGTTTTCCCCTTTGAAATCAGTTACTTGCTCACCAAGCCAAATCTTTTTCTTTGTGGGTATGTACTTGGGCTACCTTTCCAGATTCCCTTTCAGGTAGGTGTGGCCACAGGACAGAGTTTTAGTCAATGGAAAATGAAAGAAAGTAATTTTCCAGGCCTGATGCCCAGAAGAACTCCCAGATCTGATCCTCTCTGCTTCTTCTCTTTCCTCTGGCTCAATGCAGATTAGCACAGTATCCTTGAAAGCTGTAAAATGAAGATCGCAGGGTCCCAGGGTAGAAGAGTCTAGAGCTCTGATTTATTGCTTGAAGAAGACCCACTCTCAATTGTGAAAATCCACTCTGAATTTTATGTGAGTTGGAAATAAACGTCCATCACATTTGAGTCATTACAGATTTCCAGCTCAGCTTGTAGGGTAGACTGGCCTTTGCAATGTAGCGTATGGTGGAGACGGGAGAAATGTGGCTGCTGGAGTTAAAAATAGTCTTTCCTTGTTTGCAATTCTGTGTTATTAAATATTATCACTGGCTCTTAGATATATTTGGGGGTGGGGGTGGATAAGGGAGGAAACTGTTTCCTCTCTGTCTCAGAATTTTGGCAAAAAGAAACTTCAAGACAATGGTAGTAGTCCAGAATAAGAGGCTGACTATAGAGATAAAAAAAATTTGTGACAAATAGAAGAATTCTCTGGAAAATGCTCATAAATACCTAGGGATGGAAAGGTGATAAAAGCTGCAGCCACATGACTTGGTCCTCCATTGTGTATTAAAAGGAGGGTGGCTCCTGAAACCTGGAGAAATTATATACACATAGTTGTTACATGGCTGTACATATGGGGCAAAAATACTACTTCAAAGTAAGCACTGCCATACTAATTTAGCCTGACTCACCATAGCTTCAGACCCCTGCCCACTTGGCAGATAAGTAAAGGGGCATCTTTGCAGTAGAGAGAGCCCCCACAGAGAAGCCACATTCTAAGCTTCTCAGTTCAGAAGGGATCAACATGGTGTGAGTCAGAAGCAATTTGTTCAGAGATACCTACAGGGAAATGTTATTTTCTTTCTCCCCGAGATGAGCTAATGAATCCTCTGAGCTTCAGACATGAAAATGCATAGCGTATAAGAAGCAAGAAAGAAGCCCTACTGGAGTGTGTCTTGCCCATCACTCCTTCTCTGTACAAATAGAAGGGATTGAGGAGAATAGTAGAGGATATCCCAGAAGTTTGGGTACTTCTGGAGTAGGGAGATCAGTGTCCTGCTCCTTTTATGAAATGTTTTAATTTTGTTTTCCTATTTGTTTGTTTACTTACTCTTTTAAGAACAGAGGTTGGCAAGTATTTCCCATACCTAGTGATGACAGAGATCAATAGACATGGTGACAAGACAAATCTTGGCATCCGAGGGGCCTAAGATCACCATCTTGTATTTTCCTTCCATTAATGAGAGAGAGTTGCGTCCACTGTACCCAGAAATACAGGATTTTGTTTAGAGAAAGCCTGTAGGCCTGCTCGAGGATTTCCTCAGCCAGGCCAGGGAAGACTTCATATCAGAATGCATGAGTATATTACCCAAGCTGGAGACTGAAGGAGAACATGGCTGCAATTTACCCAAGATTGCCAGCGTCAGAGAATTGAGTGCATACTAAATAAACATCTGCACCCTGTCCAGTTACTGCCTTCTCTAGCAACCATTGGACATTCCTGGGGTCAAAACACAAGCTGTACCAGGACATCATCAATGACTGAGAGGAGATAAAACCAAGAAAGTAGACCCTTGCCTCTCCAGTAGAATTACTGGGCTGTTACCAAAGCCTTTTAAGAATCTGATGGGAGGTAGAGGGAACTCTGGGGAAAAAGAGGATTGAGGGGACTGGTTAGAGCTAAAGTGTAAACTGGAAATAGCTGAGTTACTGCTGAATCAGCTCAAAAAATACCTAAAAGTGATTGAATACTTTTTACTATTGTCAGAAATGGGGATTGGTCAGGTACTGGTTTTTTTGGAAGACTGGCTTTGTGATATAGAAGCCAAATCTCTTGTTTAAAGACAGAGAGTTGAATTGGATAACAAAAATGTGATGATTTTTATAAAATTCTCTGGAGATTGGGAATTTTCTAGAATCTCATGTTAAAGCCAGATTTTGAGTGAGATGTGGGTGTGTTTGTGTGTAGTAATCAGAGAATGAATGTGTGTAAAAGGAAAGGGTGGAGAAAAAAATATCTCAAACTCAGGCTTTCAAGATGGCCCAAAAGTGAAACGGGTAGGCAACGAAGAAAGTCAAATGTTTAATCTCCTTCTTCATTTTCTCCCTTCCTTCATTTTCCTTCCCTCCTCCTTTTAAATGTCCCAATAAGAAAGACAACTCAAGACCTGCATGCCAATAGTTAAGCTTAAATTATTTCTTCTCCCTCTTGCCTTCTCTACCAGATCACTTTCAACCTGTCAAGTTCCTTGCAATTTTCCTTTTGGCTTCACGCTCAAGAATACTACCAGCGATCTCACTCATCCTCCATTTATTCTGGCAAAGCCACAAAAGCTCCACTTGGAAGGATTTCCCTAGTTAAGAACTCCATCAGCAGAAAATATGTCACTTCCCAGCTCAAGTCCAACTCTTACTATACAACCCTGAGATGTTGCTGCTCGGGGACATAAAGAGCAGTGCCAAAAGGGGCACTAAAAATTCTTAGGCATTGACTCCTAGATCTTGGGAATCATATCAGAGAGACCTCAGGTATGGAACTGCCCAACAATGCTGAGGTAAAGGTGGAAAGAGGCTCCCTCTCCTCAGGCCCTTCATCCAAAGAGATGACAAGGAAATGTGTGGAGGCAATGTTAGTTCTGCAAAGAAGTTATGTGGCTAGAGATCATGCCAGGCAAGGAGGAGAGGCTTTAACCAAGGAAAGACCCTTTGTTCTCAACAACAATCCTTTCTGTCCCCTTAAAGCTTATCTTAAATGTCACCATGAAGTCGTCCTAAGTCTCCTATTTGAATATGTCCTCATCAGAATTATTTTCTGCTGGGCATCTTAGAACATCTAACATGTTAATAAGTTACCCCTTAACATCTTAAAATGCTGAGACACCTGAAATGGATTGGAAATCTGAGTTGAAGAGGGAAGAGATTAAGTATGCAGTTTTTCTTAATCCCAAACTTATTTGACCTGAGAATCCATATTCCCCTGGAACTCAAATTAGTCTCATGTGGAAGTCTAGTGCTCCAAAGCATGTAGCTGGGAAAGAATGGATAACTATCAAACTCCCAAGGGAAAGAATAAATCTAAAAGCTTGACTGCAGCATTTGCCAAAAAATGTCTCTTGGAATTTTATTCATACATAGTATTTCTCTGCAAGAGGACCCCCATGCTTAAATTGGTTTTGGGAAAACTGTCCTTGCTAGAAATTATTTGGTTTTTGTCCCCCTGAATACTTACAGATAAATTTGTATCAAACCTTATCTTTGCCTCCAGGCATTATTTCATCTGAGGAAAAGGTCTTTAATATTTGCTTGAGTTAAATAACCACACATATCTGAGAGTGTGACAATTAATTTCCATCTAAGCTATACCAGCACCAAGTCAGATGGTGAAGCTCCCTCCATTCCTTTTAAATAGAAATAACTTATGTTTCTGCTAGCTGCAGGAAAAGGTTTACATTTGATTTATCCCTGTAGCTCCTCTCCCGCAATAACACCTTGAACACACAACATCCTCAAGAAATTTTTGTTGAATAAAAGAACAAAAGATAACATGAGAGCCACAGTGGACAACAGAATATAGATGGAAGAGATGTTTGACCCTTATATTTTTCCTGATAATCAGTAGAAGTCATCAGAGCTCTGCTGTTCACGACTGTGCCCAAGCCATTTTAAAAACTACAACATGGTCTGCCACTTCCTCTGAGGTATGCATTTTGCATACACCTGGAGAAAAAGACTGCAATCCTTTGACTGAGATTAAATGATGTCCAGAGCTAAATTCAAGCTTCTGGGATGTTGTCCAAGGAAGGCCTAGCATGCAGGCTTTTTGCCTTGAGGACTGGCAGCAATACCTCCTCCATGGAGATAATTGATCCTTTGCCCAGTGAGCAGATGTTACTAGAAGGATGATGTTTGTAGCAAAGGACGGCCCCAGGCCTTTGATAGCTTCCATGGAGGTTTCAACAGGAAGCTAAAGAAGTTGGCACTAGTGGCCAACCATTATCTGCTTGCCTGCATCATTCTTATCCTAAGAAAGCTATCCTACTTAACATGTTACGTTTCTAAAAGTGAAATTCTATCACCTTCCCTCGGTGTAATTTGGTCATTCCACAGTTCCAAGTATCAGTGTGAAAGAAGAACACTTCACCAGATTGGTGGTTATCTTGCCCGGGAGTCAAAATTATCTCAGCATGCCGTGATTCCCAGTATTTCTAGCTATCAAGTTGTTGCAAAGGAGGAGAAAACACGGTTGATCAATTTATTCACAAATGCACTCATTTGTTCATTCAGCAACATTTACTTAATGTCTACTACGTCCGACGAATTGCCAAGTTGATTCTTTAATTTAAAGTTGGCTGACTCACACAAACCTCGGAAACATAAAAAGCCACTATGCTTACATTTCACATCTGGAATCTGTATAGTTTTGGACAGTCACATTCTCTCCTATTTCTTATTTCTTACTTTTCTGGTTTCTTTTCCCCACTTAGACTCCATACCTCAGCTTCTACTCTCCTTCTAGTTAGTTGCTTTGCATATCAGAAGGCTTCTTCAGAGAAACAAAATCAAGAGAAGATAAATATGAAGATATATTTTAAGGAACTGGGTCACATGATTTGGGGCACTGACAAATCTGAAATTTGACCAGGGGGCTGGAAAGATTTGAAACTCAGGCAAGATTTGATGTTGTTGTCTTGATTTTAAAATCTGTAAGACAGGCCAGCAGATTGGAGACTCAGGCAGGAGTGGATGTTATGGTCTTGAGTCTGAAAGTCATAGGGCAGACCAGCAAGCTGGAAATTCAGACAAATTTCCATGTTCCTATCTTGGGGTCAGAGCTTCTTCCTCTCCAGGAAATCCATTTATGCCCTTGAGGCTTTCAACTGATTAGATGAGGCCCGCAGACATAATCAAGGTCAATTTCTTTTACTTAAAGTCAATTGATTGCAGACGTTAATCACAATTATAAAACACCCTCACAAGAACATCTTGACTAGTGTTTGACCAAACTGGGGACCACAGCTTTGCCGAGTTAACACACAATTTAACCATCACAGTTTAATATCCTGGACTTTGTCTTATGTTCCCTTGGTGATAATGTAGGACTTGATTTTCAGTTCCTGCATGTCAGTTCCACATCTTTGGGCTACCAACTACATCAGGTTTAAGGACTATGAGAGAATCTGAAAATGGCAATGCATATATGGAAGAGATTTGGACCCGGCCCTCAAGGGACTTCTGCAGTAGGTAAAGAAACATTACTTAGAATAACTTTATTTGATTATAAGTCTAAGTCTCTATAATGGGTAGGTATATGCAAAATGCTAGAATGGTATAGTGGAATGATGGATTAGTTCCAACTATTAGAGGGAAAATGAAAGGAAGGGAATTCACAAAGTTGAAATGCTATTATCTTGAGGATGAATACAATGATTTTGGGTGGAGAAATGGCAAGAAAACATTCTGGGCAGAAGAAACTGAAGGAACAAAGGCTTGGGTGGAAAACTATGGAGTCTAGTTGCTTGCTTATCTTAACAGAGGGAGGAGCAAGTAAAATGGTCAGAAAGTAGGTGGGAAAAGAGGACTGGGAACAGACTCAGTAAGACTTTAGATGTCATTATTAGTGGCTGTCACATTACCCTACAGACAACAAAAAGGCAAAACCTTCACACAAGATACAGATAGACTGGGACCAAGTACAGGGTTTGAGAAGATATGGGGAGATAGTCTTAAAAAGATGATGTGACAAAGAGGAAAGAGGCAGCCTTGCCAGAGGGCTGTCCTGTCTAATTTTCTGGGCTGAACTTCATCACCACATTGTCATAATCAGACATTTGTATCAGCTAGCACCTTCTCACAAGAGCCCTGTTCTCCTTCACCAGGAGGCCAGCAACAGCTCACCCAATTTGTAGCTTGTCATCTGTTGGGATTTGCAGCTTCACCTGAGCCACAGCCTCATTAACATTATGTGCAAATGCCTTGGGATTTTTATAGCTTGGTGTGATCTTTCTGACTGCCCAGGAGGTGAGGCAGTGTGTGAGTTACCCCTGATTCACCTACCCGCTATGAAACCTTTAGCAAATTAACTCAGTTTGCAGAAAGTAAAGTGACTTTTCCCTTTCAGTTTAAAAAAAAATAAGAGGGGGCCTTTATCCACCATCTGACTTGGTGCTGATGTAGCTTACATGGAAACTAATCATAATTTTCTCAGATATATATAGTTATATAACTCAAGTAAATATTATAAAACTTTTCCTGAGATGAAGTAATGCCTGGACGCTAGAATCATGCCTAACACCAAGGGAGGTTTATAGGTTGCCTATGTAAGGTATTACCCCAGAGCATGCCCCATAATGTGAGCTTCAGGAAATTGACACGGGGGCCCAAGTACATGTGGAACAGTGATCTGGGGAAGGGAGGGGGTCACTCTCGTCTAACCTGCTCCCTTGTTCTGATAGTTCAGAGTATGGACTAGGCACCTTGTTCATAAACTTTAGCTGAGTATAGAAGAGTTTGAATCATTGGGATGCTTCAAGATATTAATATAATTTCTCAACTTTCTTTAAAAGACCTCAGAATGGAGAACTATCATTCTGCTCCCACCCTCCATCTCTTTCTCTCTCTCTCTCTCTCCCTCAATTTCTCTCTCTCTCTCTCCCTCTATTTCTCTCTCTCTCTCTCCACTTGCTTAGGGTAGTAACAAAGAAAATAACTCAAAAACATAAGGGAGTACTTCCCAATCTACAAGACACTCTGTGTGGTCACAACCCTGTTTGTAAGGTACATAATTCAACTGGAGATCCCACATCTTTAAATGGGGTTCAAGAGAGTAGGTGAAATTATAAAGATTCAAATCTAAGTCCTCTCACAGCAAAGTCCACTTATTTCCATGCAATTTTCCCACCCTTAGAAGGGCAACATTCTTAGAGAGGAGAGAAGCTATAATTACTCCAAATAATGATGCCTTTTCAATTCCTCAAGCAATATGGAGAGTGCTAAGAATAGTTAAGAAGATGAAGAGGAAGCAATGTGAGACCAAGACTATGCAAATCATAGAAAAAGTCTTGTCAGGGGAAAATTCTTTTATGTGCTTAATTTCCTAACATTAGCACAGGGACCTCCTAGACTTCTCACCTCCATTTCCTCTAATTTTAGAACTCTGCTAAGCTTCTTCCCACCTTCATTTTTGTGGGTTAGTCTCATGAATAACTTTCTAAATGCAGAGTTGTCCACAGGACATGGTTCACATTGAAAAAAGCACCGTTTACCTCCATATTACCAAAAGCTTCAGTTGGTCCTCGTTGCTCCATTTTGTGCTCAGAGGTTAGAGAAATACAGTATTTGTAATGTCTGTACTACCACCTGAGAGATTATTTCAATGAGCCAGTTAGATGCAAACAAGATTTCTTTTCTAAAAATAACTTTTACTTAAAATAGTTTCCTGAAAAATCCTTATCTCTACCAGGTATCTGTTTGGGCGTAGTTTTTCCCCAGAAGGCAGCATATAAAATGCCCTTCCGGGAAATTGCAGTTTATGGGAAATGCAGGTAGCTGTTCCCTGTTCATAGCTGTATTAGACCATTACACTGGGATGGTCAATGAATCACACCTCTGAATAATCACATGCTTGTTTAATCCCTTCTCACATTAACTCTGGGCTTGGCCATGTGACTTGTGACAGCCAATCAGGCAACAGCAAACATAAGGTTTGATAGTACTTGCTCATTGGAGCTTAACTTCTTGGAACAGTGCTGTTGCCATGTGAAGAAACTTGGTCTAGCCTCTGTAAGAATGAAATACCACATGAAGATAAAAACCCAACACTAATTCACTTTTTCAAAGAAGCAGCACTCACTATGGGATCGGTTGCACAAGACATTTTGGGGGGGGAAAGTACTCAGGGAAGAAGGGGAGGGAGTCAGGTGTGGGAAGCCATCACAGCATGATGTAGGTCTGGCCCCATGAAGGAGAAGGGGAAGGAAGTGTGTTGGATGCATTACATGTGGTTCCAAGAAAGTTCCAGTTATGCAGATAAGGATTCCTGGGGCCAAAGTAGCCTGTCTTTCAGAAATAAGCCAGCCTTCCTATGCCTACCACGCTTAGTCATTAGCCCTTGGGAAGCATGACTCTGTGTGAACAAGGCAGTGGACACAGAGCCAGCAGTGGGAGCTGTGGGTCAATTACTCTTCCCTAAGAAGGAGGTCTGAGTGACTTATTTTCGTGGCCACCTCAGCAGTTCTCAACTTGACATTACTCACTTTCCACCACCAGAGAAAGACTGATTCATTCCCCATAATTTTGGTTGAAATAATCCAGTGGAAGGATTTAAATGCCCCAGATTGGTATGGAACCACTACCTGGTCTAATCACCTATATCCAGATAGGCAGTGTCACATATGGTCACAGAGGCATGGCACAGGGAGTCCACCTCCAGTGTTGGAGAGACAGTTCCTAGTGGGGGATGCGTTGTGAGCCAGGCAGTAACCAACTCTGAGAGGAACAGGAACAAACAGATGCAGCCAGAGGACTCTAGTCCACATCACCCATTTTATGAGATCAGGTTTGAAAGGATGTTTCTGTTAGCCTATGCGCTTCCATGGGTGACAGTCCTTGAAACCTTCCTCAGCTTCCAATTCACGATAAACCATTCCTTCTCCTCTAAGTGCATCGTATTTTTCTCTTATTACACTATGCTTTACATGAGGATTAAATGAGTTAACACATTTAAGGAGCTTTGAACAGAGCTGGACCTCAGGTGAGTAAATGTTCAAGAAGTGTTAGCTATAATTATCACCATTTCCATTATTAAATTTATGGGATACATACTTGTGTCCTTCACTAGATTATATGTCCCTTATAACTGGGGACTACTTCCTGGACATTTTAGCACACTGCAGAGCAGATCAGTCTCCCAGTGAATGCCTGGTGAATTGAATTGAATCTACTTTCAAGATCACTCTGAGGACAGAACATCTGAAATGCTGGAGAGCCCCTACTTCTGTGCTACCACAATGGGTGAGCTGTTGTTCCACAGTCAGATCTTAATTATCCATGTGTAGAGCCTCCACTTCTTGGATTAGCTACAACACAAGTTTAATCCCCTGTCACCAGAATGCTTCTGAGACTCTGCCCTGAATTGGGATCAGTTGGGAAAGGAAAAGTAATTTTAGTAATTAGCCCATGCAGAACCTAATCAAAAGGTTAATTTTCTATTCCCCAAAGTATGCAGTGCAGACAGAAATGATTTTTAGATTCTCCACCCTTATCTCTCTCTCACATTTGTATGAATGATTGAGGGTTTCCTATAAAAATCACAATTATCGTGTCATTGATGAAAATGCTAGAAGTGATGATCTCTAGGTGGTAGGATTAGAAGCAATGTTTTATTTTTCAATTTTTTCTATATATTTTTTCTATTTTTTTTTAATGGGGATGTTCTCTTTGTATAGCAAGGAAGTTCTCTGCTTCCATCTACCTACCTAATCACTCTTAAATTGTGTTAGAATAAATTTCATTGTGCTCGTAAAAATTCCAGAATGAATTACTCAAAATTAAATACACCATTGTGTGACTTTGGTTCACTAATTTATCTTTTCTGAGTCTCAATTTCCTCATCTGTAAAGTGGAAATAAAAAAATTCACTTAAAGGCTGGCATGAGACATAAATAGCACATGGTGTGGCACATAGTTCATGCTTTTAAAATGTTTTAGCTTCTTTTTTTTAAACTGAGTTTTTGTGATTGTGAGGGAAACACACATCCACAGAAAAAAATCCAGGCATGTCAGCCATGAAATTGATAATAAAGATCCTCATACGATGTACTTAAACTATAGCATCTTTTTCTGAGATAGTTTTTATAAATGTTGTTTCCCCAACATATGATATATATGACTCAGGGTTATTGTTAAAGATTTTGATTCTTTATCTAATAAAGAACATGTTTTTGAGGCAATTGCCAAAAGGAAGAAAAGGTTTTTCTCTACGCATGTTCGGCCCTACCCTTTGCTTTTTTAAAAAACAATTTATTGAAGTATGATTGACATACAAAAAGCTGTACATATTTATTATATGGAACTTGATGAGTTTGGAGGTAAGTATGTATCCATGAAGCCATCACTATAGTCTTTGTCATAAATTTATTCCTTTCAAACACTTCCTCCTGCCTCCTTTATGCTTTCTGAAGGGTATAGAAAGTAGCCCTCCAAGGCTGGTAGATTTGGAGATCTACAGAGACAACAATTTTACCTGTATGGAGACTAATAATAAAATAGAGACTGGTGAGAAAATACCTCAGATCAGAGAAATTGCTTTTTGTATTGCAAGAGTGCTGAGGCAGTCAACAAAAGAAAATTGGAAAATTTCAGAAAAGAACAGTTACAGGAGCTTCCAAGAACAATAACAGTGATGATGATCAACATCCAACAGGAACCTTTGTTGAGTGATTGCCATGTTCCCTGTGCTGAGCCAAGCATTTTAGATGCATCATTTTACAAAAGCCCCACAAAGTATCTACCATCATGCCCTTTTGCAGATGAAAATATTTAAGTTTTGAAAGGTTAAATGATGCCCTTAAAAACATATAATTAGTAAATGTCACGGCCGATGTGTCAGGTTGGGGAACCTGCGTGCATACCTAACTAGAGTGGGGTAGAACTGCTCAGGCCTTGGATGCCTACTAGGTATCCCTAGCTTAGGACAGACCCTTAGGGAAGGCTAAGAGTCCCAGACCGTAGGACAGAGACAGGTTTTGTATGGAGTCACGCAGCAGGCTTCTAGTAATGACGCACTATCAGCACAGCCATTTCTGGAGGAAGTGTAAGAGTGTGAAAGCCTCTCATGGGAAGGAATTACAGCCCATGCATCCAAGGTTGGGGAGCAACCTGAGACCTAAGGGATCTTTTGGGGAAGCCATGTTTGTGAAATCTGTTTATGCTTAGTTTGTTTATTAGAAGTGGTTTGAAGTGGTATTAGTTTTAAAGGGCTGCCATAACAAAATATCACAGCACAGGTGACTTAACATAAAGTTATTTTCTCACAGTTCTGGCGGCTAGAAGTCCATGATAGAGGTGCTGGCAGGGTTTGTTTCACCTGGGGCCGTAATGGAAGAATTTGTTCCAGGCCTTTCTCTGGCTTATGTTCTCTCTGTCATGTTTCTCTGGTGAGCAGATGTTCTCTGTCAAACAAAACTCTTTGCAACACTTGAGGGCACATCCTGAGACTAAGCTGTCCAGTCGAGAACAGTCTCTGGGCTAGATGCTGGCAGGGGCTCCGGGCAGATGACCGTGATGCCACCGCTCCTCCCTCCCCTTCATCAAGTTGGCATGAACCAAGGTCCACAAGAGGGTTGTGTCTGAGGAAGCAGAGTTACGTGCTAGAGAATCTCAGCCTAATAGAGAGATGGATGACACTGTTTCATAGTTAGCAACAAATTCTGATCAACAATGCCCTCTGTCTTTATTCACACAGAGATTTGCTGTTTTTTGGATTCTGTATCTTCCTTTTCTGGTTCTCTTATATCCTGGGCTCCTCTGAGATAGGGTATTAGAAAGAAATGGCACATCCAAGGAGGCAGAGATTGAAACACCGGTAGAACCAGGGTCTCAGGTTGATCACATTTGACAGGTGGGGCTATGCATCACCCCCTCCCCTCCACCTCTCAGTCTTTCTTTTGCAGATATTGGTGCTACAGGACCTCCAGGGAGGATGAAAAAGGGACTCATATACTGGCTTTAGAATTGGAATTTAGATGTGTCAACATATGTGTGGAGTATGAAGCAAGAATGAGAAGATTTTTTTTTTTTTTGCCAGTGTTCTAAAAACCCAGAAAGAGTAATCATCAAAACAAAAGTGTGGTACTTTGACGCAGACTCAGTACCCCAGCTGGAGCCTGCAGCCAGTATTTGTTCCAGGTATTACAGAACTTGAATTCAGCTCAATTACATCACTTGGATGGTATTTTTGTGCTTTGGCAAGAAGTAGGCTATGTTTGTGTAATCTCAGTTACTCAGTAAACTCAGCACACTCCATGACTGAGTAACTCTATCTGACAGCACAACTCACAGACTGAAACCTTTTTCTGTGCTTGGACGACCCCCCAGGCTGCCCCTGCACTGTGACAGATTAAGACCCAGTGATTAGAATAATTGTCCAGAATCTACATCTAGTGATGTTACCTGAACATGGCAAAGACAACATGGTGGTGGCTGCAACACATCTCCCCATGTCCATACAGAGCCTCTGTGGGGACTTAAATACCCTGGAGCACTTTATAAGGATTCGCTAAGTTCAGGCTTTAGGCTATAGCAAAATTCAGGTGTAACATTTATGGGATAACATCTCTCTCCATATGCTGGTAGAGCCTAAGCATATTGGGACCATAGTTAGCAAGAACAATTTTTCTTTCTTCTTTCATAGCTTTCTTCAGGTGAAATGATTTCCTCTCTCTAAGCTGCTCTTATTACCCATCAGACATAAACTCTCCTTTTGCTGCTCAACCTTAAGCCTAGGCAGGTAGTTAGAGCAAGATTTTGGCAAATTAAGTATCATAGCAAAGGTAAAGAGGAACTCCGAACCTAGAAAACTTGAGCCCTTTGGAGGACTCATAAGAATCTAGTAAATGGAAGGAATAAAGTACTATGATATAAAACTCAGGAAGCGCTGAGCAATTTCTTGGCACAAGAGAAATAACACCATAAGTGTTAGTTCTTGTTAGTGTTATGCCAAGTGTCCGTGTCTTCCTCCTGCCTTTCCAACCACCACAGGACCTCAAGACATAGGATTCTATTAGCTATTAACACTCAAGATGTTTCAAACTAAACCCATTATCTTCTGCAGCTAAGTTTCCCATGTATCAGTAAGTGATGGAACTGGGATTTGAACCCAGGTGGTTTGATGCTGAGATTCACATGCTTAACCGTTATCCTATGCTGACTGTCCTGCTTAGTTAACTTCTTCGTATTTTCTCCTAAGTCTCCCCTGTTCCTTCCCATCTCATGCCTTTCCTCAGTCTGAGGGATGAATAGAGACTAGGCTCCATTCTCCTGGAACTCAGCCAGTACAAAGGAGAATATATTAAGTGGCAAACAAATGGTACAGACAAGTTCCTCAGAGAGAAAAGGAAATGTGTTTTTGAAGGCTACAGTTTTATTTAGTTTTGTTTTGTTTCCTGCAGGGATTCAAAAATGAGCTCTCAGCTCCTCAGGTTTGCAAGAGAATTCTTTCACTCCTGAACTTTCAATAGGCTTCTGATTTATAATGTGTGTTCTCTGCAGATTGTCACAGAACAAGAATCTTGCCTAACCAAACACAATGGAGGCAGCAGACCTCTGCTGACGTTGTTGGGGAGCATCAGCTTGCCTGCCATGGGGTGTGAACAGCCATCCAGAAAAAAAGAAAATAGCAGTAAGGAAGGTGGAAGAGGTGGCAGACTCTAAAGAGAAGAATAAGCTCTCTTGACTGGCAGGGCTAAGAACAACTTCCTCCCTGGGTTTTTCTGTGTTCTGGTTTATATGTTGCAGGACCAAGAAGATAAGCAGAAGAGGGCATCTTGTGCAGTGTTGCAAGTAGATGGAATTGGATTCAAGCCCTGTTGTTTTTTTAATTAATTAGTTTTGTGACTTTGAGCAAAACCCTGACCTTCTTTAAGACTCAATTCCCTCATTTCTCAAATTGATATGGTAACGTCTGCTCTGAAGATCGAAAGATGAAGAAGATGCCAAAGAATTTTAATTCATTCATGTATTCCACAAACATGTATTGAGCTACAAATAACAGGCAGTCTCTGTGGTCTGGGATTGTGGGAGGAGGCCCATATTTTAAAATCTGAACCTTGCTCCCCACTCTTCCCATGTCTAAGATGAAACAATAATGTTTCCTTCCCTGACACTCACAATGAAAATATTTTGCATTTAAGAAAGAAAAAGTGAAAAAAAGAAAAGGGAAATCTTTGAAAGGATATATAAAATTACTATCTTTTATCCGTATTAATATACATTTGAAGCCAATTCTGAAGAATCTAGTAGACTTGTTATCAATATAATCTCTGGAGAGAGGTTACCTTGGTTTAAATCCTACTACATATTGGCTGTATAACATTGGACAAGTTATTTAGCCTTCATAAACCTCTTTCTCTACTTGAAAAAAAAAGGAATGCAGATTATATCTACAGAATAGAGTTGTTCTAAGGATTAAATGAATATATTAATGAGCATATATGGGAAAGAAAGGAAGCAAAATTTAATGACTCATTCAGAATCTAAGGCAAAACAAGACCCAGGATATATATATGTATATATATACACACACACACACACACACACATACACATACTTACTCAGCATACTGCTGGCTAAATGCCTTAAAATTATGTATTTGTGATATATATGCATGCATTGCTCATGTAAGTGTACTCTAAGGAAGTCTAACTCCAACTTAAAAACCATGGTGATGACAGTGAAATAACTACAATATTCAGAACACTCTGTGCTAGGTGCTATGCTAAGTACTTTATATACATTACTACATAAATCTCTTTAAAATCTCAGTAAATTTGATCACTATCACCAATGAAATAGATGAGAAAACTAAGGCAAAGAGAACTTAAACACTTTGTCCAAAGTCATACAGGTGGTAGGTAGTAGAATCAGGCTTTGAATTCAGATGGTTTCACTACAAGGTCTGAATTCTTAACCACTATACAGCCTAAAAAAAAGTCATCTCCTTTTGAGTCTTGTGCCCCTTGTGTTCTGGCACACCCTGCATCTTGTGAGCCAGATGGAGCCACCTGATCAGTCCCTGGGACAGGGGATGCCAGTCTTCTCATCCAAGTTGCCTATACTGGGCTTGAGCTACTGCAGAGGATATGTCTCAATTTCTATCCTTAGGAAGGGACGGGGCAGCAGCGGTGAAGGGATGGGGGTACCGAGCTACAGATGTAGTATAGCTTCAATCTGGAGTTAGCTCTTAGAATTGAGGGTTGTGATGTCCTGGTCAAATTAATCATTCGACAGTGCAGCTGAGCCCTCAAGAGCAAAGAGTTCCCTTTGGCAGGGCCTTGATGAAAGATTCTTCAAATATTTGAAAATCAAGGTGGTCTAATTATTAGAGGTAGTTACTCTGCAGGGAAAAATGACCTTTTTTCTCTTGGGGAGACAGATAAAAATAGACTTCAATGGAATGATTAAGTTTAGAATGAGTTAAAAGGCAGAAACTCAATAAGTTAACTGGTTAGATAACAAAAACTGAGAACCAAGGTTAAAATTTACTATTATATACTGTGGAAAAAAGATTTAGTAAGAAAGGAAGGGAAATAACTAGGGGAGATACGAAGTGAGTCAGTAAGGAAGCCAAGGAGGGCCTCATCTTCCTACTTTCACCTTAATCAGACTCTGTTCTTTGTGGGCCAGGAGGCAGGAGGGCAGGCGGACAGGTATTACGCTGCTTCTCTTCAGCCTTGGCCTCTACACCTGTGTTTCTTCCATCTACTGCTAGAGTCTTTCAGATCTGCATGAGAATGCAGGAGAAGAGAGACCCTCTTAGAACACAGACTATTCACTGACCATCTCAGCTACTCCGAAGAACAACTTCCCCTGACCTGACTGGCATCTGGCTAAACCCTGGTTTTCTCCATTCCCCTCACTAACTTCTGCACTGCTTATATTTGAAATGGTATTTTATAATAATAATAATGACCATTGTTTGGTGGTAGGATGCACATATAATATAGTGTCTAAACCACAACGTTTTGGGCAATGTCAAGGTGCCACCGAGAGGCATAAACCAAGATAGTCCTGGGCAAATGCAGGCCATAAGGTCATTCTATTTATTGAGCATTTACTTTGTGCCAGGAACTGGGCTTTGCAGGCTTATCTCATTTATTCCTGATAACAATCCTCTAAAGGAAGAGTAATTATGACCCTCACTTAAGTAAGTAAACTGAATTTTAGAAATTTCCCCAAGGTTGTTGTTCAAACCCAGGCAGAATTGTTGAGTGTGCACCATTTGGAGAACCACCAGTCTGGGACCACCATGGCTCAGTGGAACCATCTGATCAGCCACAGCTTTCCCATCAGTCCATCTTTCAGCCTTGTGCTGATGCCTCCCTTTCCTACCACTATACCACCTCCCCACCCCCACTACCTGCATCAAGTTCAGAGAAAGCCACGAGTGACAACCTGATGGACCCAAATAAATATTATACAGAGCCCAGCAGCCACCTAATTAGGCACCACAATTATTTCCCCCCACAGGCACAGAAACTCTTGAAATGTCTCTCTCTTTATTCCTGGGAAGTGACAGAGAACTTCTCAGAAAGGGTTACACACTGTAGCCTGAGACAGCAAAAAGATGGAATGGGAGAGGGGTGGGTCAGAGGACAGACATGTTCCTGCTTGTAAAATTTAAACACAAATTAATCTTCAAATAAGGCTTTCACCTGTTGAAAAGATGGCCTTGTGGTAACTTCAGACGACAGAAAGGAGAATGTGCTATTAAATGGGGAAAAAAACTACAGTTCCTCTCTCCCTTCATGCACTCAAGAGGAATGTGTGGCTGCGCTATTCAGCAGCTCTGTGCACATGGGTACATTAATCTAATTCTCTGAAATTCAATTTCCTCCTCCATATAAAGGGGAAATAACATCTACTTTGCAATATAGGAGATATTATTATCTTCTATAATAGGGTTCAAGGACATGATCTAGATAGAGTATTTGACTCAACAGACCGTAGCTACAAGTATTCCTTATACAAAGAGAGGAAGAGGCTCCAACCCTGTGCTTTCAGGTGAGCTCCTGTTCGTGGCCTCCCAGGACCCAGACATCACAGAGACCAAGTTGCTCTGAAGGAAATGACCAATACAGGACGATGATACAAGGGCAGCAGAAGGCACCCCGTAGACCGGCTGACTACAGAAGCTGAAGAAGGCCTTAGTACGTTTGAAAGGTACAATCACCCAAGAAAACAAGAACAGAAAACCTGTCAAGCCACAAAGATAGGGCTGCATTTGTGAAAGTATCTTAGAATCAGATAGATGTAATTTTGAATCCAAACAAGTTCAGCTTCTTAGTGCCTATGTTTTCCTGAGCAAGCTTTTCAGGTCTTAACTTTTTTCATCTGTAAAATGGGATGAAAGAACAAGTAATAGGACAATTGTGACCACTGAATAGAATGTAGAAAGCTCCTGTAGCTAACTCAATTAATTATGAGCACATTTTTATTTCATTCTTGCTCAGAGGGTAAAAGACTCCTTTTAAATAATTTGAACGTTCTCTTACAGTAGCAACATATTATATGAAACAAGAATAAGTTACACAATGACCATTAGGTTGGATGTAAAGAGACCAAAATGTTTGGTTAAAAACCACTGGACTCTTGACTGATGGTCAGTTGACAGTCAACTGGAAGGGTGAGTAAGAAGTTATCCTTAAAGTGTATCAGAATATTGTTTAAACATTTCATTGGGAAGGATGTTTTCCTCCCAGAGGACATTGTGAATTAAATGACACAAAATATTTGACCCAGATGAAATGACAAATGAACTTTCTTTTACCCTGCTTGGCACAGTATCTGATGTATAGAGATAATCACTATAGAGCAGGGTTCCTATGCAATTAACTGTGTGAATGGAGGACCACTGTTAAGCATGTAAGCCTCCAAAATAAAACATAGTCTTCCTTCATATATGCATCTGCAGAAAAGAACTGAAGCGTAGATAATGCCAAGCAAAGGGAAATTAAGAGGAAAAAAAATCTGAACATGGTTTAAGAAAAAGCTAAAAATGTTCTTGCAGCAGAACTAAATGATTAAATCTATCAGAGTCAGCCATATTTAATTAGGACTTTTCCCTGAGTATGTACCAACTTATGGTGAAGAGTAGAGGGAAACGGCTTTGGTTTTTTACATCCTTCCTTACTTCAAAAGTAGAAAACCTATGTAAGTAATCGATACTGCCTGCAGCACTAGAATGTCTGAGTAGACCTTGGGCTACTCCTTTGACCCTCCAATAACAGGACTGCAAAGGATTAGGTCCTGAACAAACAGGCATGTTGTAGTAGTAGATTCATTTCCAAAGGACTTTACTCTTACAAAAACTCTTGGTTTTTCTTTTTTTCCCCAACTGCTAAATGCGATATCATTATATCAGTTGATCCTACCATGCCTTGTTTCACTTGGGAAACTTTCAGAACTGAAAAAATAGTCTAAGCACCAAATGGCTTTTTCTACCCCTGTGCCTTCCAGAATGATGAACTGCAATGGTTAAGGTCTTTTAAGTATTCCACAATATTGAACCCAAGCTTGAACTCTACAGGGTGTCTGAGGATATCAGAGCCATGCTCACTTTCCATTCCATGGCAAGTACGTTCATTCATATTTGTTAAGTATTAAAGAATATACATTCAAATGTTCATTAAACAAAGATGAATTTTATGATCTATCATTTTCCCTCTATATTCTTCCTGGGGGTTGGATGTCTCTAAACCAATCAGGAACCTGTATGTGGCCTCAGTGGCTGTCAGTTTACTCACTTTCAGCTGTGGCTCAGCTCTGATTTGGCTATCCTGTTCTCCACTGCTGTCCCAGGGTATCACACAGTGCCTGGCAGTAGTAGGCGCTAAAATAATTGACAAATGAATGTTCTAACTTCTTGCTATTTTAAACATGGAAACCAGGGTACATACTACATTCCAAAGGCTTCTACTTATCGAGCCCCAACTCTTAAATCACAGCATTTGCTTGAGGCATATAGGAATGAACTTTTCCAAGGTTATAAGCACACCCCACAACCTCCTCTGGAATGATGGACTGCACCAATTATTGATCTTTCCAGCTAAGACTGCTTCATTCCCAGAATCCTTCTTAACACAGAGCTTCAAATAACCACTTACCAATCAGCACATGAGAGAACACCTGTTTGCTGTTACCACTTGAGAATTAACATGGCATTTTACCACCATATAGAGCAAAAGAACTAGAAGGCTTTCCAGAAGAAAAGTTTAGCTTAAAAGCTAAGTAATGTCTACTTTAACTTTCTGTATCTCTTGTCCCGGCTGTCATGTGTATGTGAACATATACACTTGTATGCACACACACACACACACACACACACACACACACACACAGAACACATGGCCAAATATCCTGAAGTGTCCTAGGAGGCAAAAGAGATCAATCCCACGGAAAGTCAACAACTGCATTTGATGGCTTGGCTGAACTTCACTCAGCCAGCTCATCATGGATGATTATGTTCTCATTTCCACCCTCAGACTGCAAAAGGAGAAAGGTCAGCTGGTCTGGGATCCCTTATACAGCTGTTACAGATGTTTATGGAAGAATCTGATATACCAAACCTTTCCCAGAAGTTAAAGAGAGAGAGACTTGTGAATGGGATATTGAAAGCTCTAAATTAGTGGCAGTGAGAGAACAGATTTCTTTGTTAACTGACCCAGAACATTAAATTGATTATGTAATTTAACATCACTGTTCTATTTGATAGCTGCCTATTAATACTGCACCCTCCTACATTATAGTCAATTGCAAACTCTAGAAATAGAAGAACATATTTATTTTGCTTGGAGTTTGCAATTTTCTGCCATATGAACTATTAGTAATTTGTAATTTCTTTCTCCAAGGGGAGTCTATTACCCTAGGAGAAATGATGTTCAACTCTTATTTGAAACGTGCAGTCCTTGGCTTCTTCTCTTCTTTCCTTATTCCTTCCTGCTAGTGGATATGGGATTCAAGGAGCTCAAAAATTTACCAGTATTTGGAGGTGCTTTCTAAATTTGGGGGAAAATTTTTGCCCTACTGAGACTCTCTGTCCTCCATCTCAAGGACAATCAGAAATCAGGAGACAAGGAATTCACAGCAGAGCCACCATCAGCTGTCAAATAGAGACAAGGAGATGCAAAGAAGGTATAAATTCATCTAGGATGCTCTTTAAAAATGCAGATGCCTGGACCCCACCCCTGATCAGCTGAGTCAGAATATCTAATCTACATGATTCTTAAATGCAATAAATTGAGAATGATATTCACCTAGAGATGTGATACCAAGGGAAGGACTTGGAAAGCAGGGAACGTGAATATTTTAGTCAATAAGGAGAATTTTCAGATAAATCAACCCAAATGCTGTATGTCATTCTCACTAGATCCCTACCTCAGGGAATCCAACCCTTGCCTTGGTTTTTCATTCAAATATCCAAGATACTGTGTGACTCTGCATTCTGCCATGCCTTAGTTTCCTTGAAGATCCCTCTAAATTCAACTCAAAATTCAAAGTCCAAGGCTTTCCAAGGATGATCTTTCTCTAGCTGATTATGTGCTGTGTGGGCTGAGTCCATGAAGATACTATTTTTTGCTTTTAATTATTCTTTAAAAAAATGAAAAGGCTGATAACTGTCATGACAATCCCTGCTGGTATTTTCTGCTGTGGGTATTATCCTTCCACATTCTGTCTCAACCAGTGATGACGGCTGGGGCCTGACCCCAGGCAGAGCTCTCCAAAGAACATATCAGCCAAATTGTGCTTCCAAAATTCCCAATAACAGTTGAATAGAGCCAAGGAAGCCAGGTGCTGGGCAGGAGGATATTTTAGGCTCGGCTGATGGTCCAAATAGGATACTTCCCCTGCCTACCAGAACCATCCATTAAGAAAGAGAGCCTTGCATCTTTTCCCCTGTCCTCCCATCTCCCCTTCCCTACTCGGCAACTCTATACTCCTCCCATTTGTACATGAGCTGTGTGAAATTATTTTTGTACCATGTAAAACAATGCATATATGTAAACATGTAACTGACAATATGAAGCATCTAAGTGTCAGAAAGGAAGGAACGGTGGCTTGTTTCTCTAATAATGCTTCTTTTGCTCTGGTAAAGAAAAACCATTGGATGAACAATGAAAACAAGAGGCATTGATGGTTGTACATAAATCTAGGAACTGAAAGCCCCCACTCTAAGGTAATTAACAGAGGTTAGGGGCAGAGCATTCAAATACCTTAGTAGTTAATGCAGGGTCATCCAGTATAGGGAAAGCCAGCTTCCATTCTTTCAGTACTGAAGGCTTTTCTTGAGAGTGCAAGAAACCTTTTTAAAATTTATTTTTATTTTAATAAAAAATTAAAAAAAGAATCCTCTTTTTTCTTCTATATTTTACCACATCCTTGAGATGAATTGGTTTATTACAATATGCTTTCAAATTGTCCCCTTTCTCTCCATCTCCACTACTATGATTTCAGCTCAGGTCCTCATTCACTCTTGCATTCTCTTTGTATTTCTCACTTGCTGAATGGAATGGCCTCTGCTATAACCTCCTCCAGTCCACATTGCTGCCAGTGTGATTTCTTGTAACATAGTTCTTACCATTTCAGCCTAAACACCTTGGATGACTCTTCCATTACTCAAAGGAAAAAGCCAAAACTTCTTAGGCCTTCATCAAGTTCCAAAATACCTTTCCAAACTTATCTCCTAAGATCCTTCTGCATACTTTGTGTTTCTGTATATCCAAAACCTCAGTCCTTCCAAAAACACTGTTTCTTTTCATACTCTCACAATTCTTTCTTTCTTGAATGCCCCTCTCACCCCGTAAGCATTTGAAATGTTCTTTAAAGTGCAGCTGAAAAAAAACTCTTCTTCTGCTGTTTCCCTGATTTCCTTGGTAAGAATTACTCCCTACTATGTATTATAGTACTATAATATGACTATAGAGTGTATTTTCCCATCTACTTCAATACATCTTATAGCTGTTTGGTTATCTGTCTATCTGCTAGAGTACGCTCCTACAGGTTAGGGGTGCAAGTAACAGTGCCCAGCACAGCCCCCTGTCCACAGAAAGCTCAATATATGTTGGTTTGTAATAAATAACTGATTCATGCTCATAGCAGGCAGCTACTCTCCACTGCCTACATAATTAAGCTGTAATTTTCACTTCTGTAGAAAGCCTGTAGGATAGAAAATGAAAAGCAAACCCAGGGTAGAAGGCAGTGGAAATTTTTGAAAGACACCTGCCCTTTAAGGCCTATCTTCATTATTCCCCACAAGACCTACACAAAGACCCTTTCTGTTGTCTCTTTCACCTCCTTCCAGCTCCGAGGCTTCTTTCATACTCTTATCTCAGTTGCACATAGCTTCTTGGAAGTCGTTTTATTAAAATGTATTTGAGGCAGTCATTGGTCCATTAGCACCTTCTTGCATCCAGCTGTGTCAGATAAGGACTGAGAGACTTTTATTTTTCTCAATTAAGAAAAGTTGTAGCTTCAGAGACAACAGAGGCTTCTGGGTCTACCCAGCATGCAGTAACACTGCGACAGAAATGACACAGTTGCTATCCCTGGTAGCTGGTATTCATGTGGTTATACTGAGACCCTGAGCCCAAGCCAGAGAAACTTCTCCTGCAGCCACCAAATCTCCCTGGCAGAGTCCACAGCAGGTTCTAGATCCTAAAGATCAACTAGAGGATTCATCTTCAAAGTTGAGGTTAAAAAAAAAAAAAGAAATTGAAAGATCCAGGAGCAAAATAATGGCAATAGAGGAATATTCCTAGTGCCAACCCTGAGTGCCCTCGAAGGAGGGTGGGTAACATTAAGTACAGGACTCTTGCTTCTGCTGGGGATCTTGAGAGACTGAGTACCAGAATTTAGGCAGAAACTGGGCCAAGCTCAAATTCTTTTCATAACAGAAAGGAAAGAATTGAGAGTTCCCAGACAGCAGTCCATATAGGAAGAAAAGAGGGAAGATGGGAGAAGAACAACAGCCAGGGGACTAGTAGGAGGTGGAAGACCATGTTCTCTGTCACTTGAAAACAGTTCTTGTGGTGGAAATTCACGGATATTCTAAATGTCTCACTATAGATTGAAAACAAAAGAATTAGAGTTAACATACACAGCTACCAGAGCCAAGGACAGAGAAGCCAAGGGACTGGACAATCGTGCCTCAAAGGCCAAGAACCGTGAACCTCAGCCATATGAAAACCCTTCCTTAATCTGAAAAAAAATGATAGGCTTGATAAATCCTTGCAAGTTTTCTTGAAGTACAGAGCAGTGTGATAATGTGTGTATCTTACAACAAAGGAAAAGAAACAACAACAACAAAAACTATGACTTCTACAAGTTTATTTTCAAAAATCTTATCTTTGTCCTAAAATATTATTTATTTTGCCATTTTGTAGTATTTCTTTTAGAAAATAGGAAGTTCTTGCCTCAGAGATCCAGAGAGCAAGGAAGAATTATAATTGGAGGTGATTCCTGTCAATCATCTCTACTTAAAAATGGAGTCGCTCACCCTGTTCCTTGGAAGCACTGATCATATGTGGCTCATGGCTTTACTGTCACTGAAATCTCTTTGTCTGCTTCTCGTAATGCAGGGGAGATAAGCCTCAGCTGTTTGAATATTTGAAACAAAGAAGACTCCCTAGCAGAGACCTGTTTTTCAGGATGGGAGATATCTTATTATTACTTGATATTCTCTTGAGTCAAAAATAAAAGGAACTTAGTTGGAAAAACCCTTTGATTCAGTCTATCTCAGAGATCTAAAACATTTGTTCACACCTTTAAGAAAAGAGCCAACTAATTGATTTAGAGCCTGGCAAGAAGGGAGTTTCTTTTGATCCTTCATCAAGAATCCTCTTCCACAGGCCACAGGGCATTAGCCCTGGGGACTCACCAGACAGGGGAGGGCTTTGGAGTCTGTCATTCCTGGGACTGAATCAAACATTCTAGAAATCTGGGAGAGAAAGGGGCCCAGGTGACATCAAGGTTACATGAAGAAGATTAAGGGGGCATGAAGGAGAGGCCGTCACAGCCGAAAAAGAGAAAATGGGGCAAATTGCGATCATTAGCCCGAAATACTGACAATTTAATGTAATAGGAGAATGTGATAGATAAAGGGGAATTTCAGAGATAGAAGATAATAAGATTTGGGAAGGGATTTGAAGGTCAAGAGTAAGATTTTGACATGTGTCCCTTGTTTCTCCAGACCTCTCTGGCCTTTGGGACATTTGAGTAATTATGTGCTAAGCTCCTCCCTAATTTGGCTCTTGGTACAGCAGGGCCCTGTGCCTGCTCTCTTTTTCCTGTGAGACTTAGACCCCTGAGGCTTCCTGGAGGGTTGTATTCAGCCTTCATTCAAAAGGATTCTTTCTTTCTCCTCTGATTAAGTTTGCATAGGATGGCTTCACAGCAGTTGTAGCTTTTTAGATGCTCATCTGTGGTCCCTGTAAGTGAGGACCCTGGGGCAAGGCCGGTGTGTGAGCCCTGCCTGCAAAATTCCTCACTTCCTCCTTCCCCACCCCAGCCCTGTCAGCAGACACCATTTGCTGACATCAATCAGAAAAGCTTGCCCTTATTACTGTTTGTTTGAAGCTGGATTTAAGATGGTTACTCTTCATCCTATACCTGTGCCTACACACTGGCACCTGCCTGTGTGTGTGCACAAGTACACACACACACACATGTGCACACACACATCTCATGATTGATGCAAAAGAAAAAGGGTTCCGTGTTCCATGGAAGGCGAGTGTCCTGGGTCCTCCCTGCTCATGCTCTCCACATACTGCTCTATGTCAGCATCTGGCAGTTCTCTCCCTTCACCTCTTGGTTCTCGACAACTTCTTCACCATTTTCTCTTCTTTTCCTGGACTGGATGATGGCTTTGCCTCCTGGGTATGAGTCCCCACCACTCTCAGGATATATTTGATCTTTTCCCTCTAACTCCTCATACTCCTGGCCAACCAGACAAGTATCCTGTCCAAACCTCTGCCAGGACCCCCCTTGGTGGCACTCCTGCTGGGGCTCCAAGCCAGGCAGTTAGGGCCCTGGAAGGGTGTTAAGTGACTGCACAGACTTTGCAAAATTTTTTACTTAGAAGGGCGGTATTACCATTATAAATAAAAAGGATACTATCCAAAAACATTTACAAGAGTCAATCCTAACAAAAGGGGAAAAAGAAAGCTTCAACACATTTGTCAACTATAAGTTACACAGACTCTATCATCAGTTACTTGTGACCAAGCTCAGAAGATGTAATCTTTTTTAAGGCAACACTCAGGGCCTTTTGAATTACTCTTTCCAAATAGAAAATGGCACTTTAAAACCACTTCAGGAGCCACCAAATAGGTTAGAACCCCACCGACTGCTGAGATCCAGTGCCAGGAACAATCTGGGACAAAGAATCTGTGTGTGAAGAAGACAGAGAAAACAGGGAGTTGGGGAAATAATGCCTTTTGAGAACACAGTGGGAATATTGAGAATTCAAAAGCATTGCAAATTGGTAGGATTCCTCAGCTTCAGAAAACCCACCAATCAGGGGAGGCAGTGTTGTGAGCATGGGAAGGGCTTGGCTCAGGAGGCAGGCTCTGCCCAGGAGCCCAGCTCTGCTGCTAACCAGCTGTGTGACCAGCTGTGTTTGGTAGTAATTTCCTTAGCCTCTGTCTCCTCTTCACCTGTAAAATGGAGATTCTAATAATAAGGACTAGTTCCCAGGGCTGATATGAGGATCAGGCAGGTTGATGTACATAACATGCCTCGCAAGCTGCTTGACACCAGGTAAGTGCTGAGACAGGAAGGGGGCAGGGCACAGCCATTCAAGGAATAACACAGCAATTAACACCAGAATGGCGAAAGATTTCCACCCCCAGTAGGCCTTGAGGCTCAAGGTGGTGGGAGATTTGACTTCTAGTAGACCTTGAGCTTCATTATACGCCCATTGTAACATTAGCATGGTGAATAACATGCCCACGGGCTCCATGACAGTCCCAAGGCTAGCTGCAAAAGGTCAAAGAGTGGGAAATGGCCAAGTTCCTGGGAATCCTAGCACCTTCCCCAGGGTAGTTACACTGGCCCTTCCACTTATTAGCATATGAAGCTACCGAGCCCATAAAAACTGGCAACACAGAACCTGGCAGCTGCCGCCGCCCTCTCTCTCTCTGTCCCTTCAGAGATGGCCCGCACTCGGTCTTTGGAGTGAGTACCTTACCTACTTTTACTCTAATCTGAGTACCCAACCCCCACCCCTCGTGGCCTTTCTCTTGCTTTTCGATGAATCTCTCTAAATAAATCTACATTTACCCAACTGTGGCTCGCTCTTGAATTCTTTCCTGCGCAAAGCCAAGGACCCACACTTGGCGGGGCATGTCCCAGGGGCTCAACCGAAGCCTGGGACACGGCCCTCCTCATGCCCCACATCCGTTTTTCCTGCATCAGTGCCACCCCAGTGCTGTTGAGAAAGGTGGGACAGATGAGGGAAGGGGGGAAGGGTGGGGCAGGAGCAGAGACCCCGCAGTAGAGGCTGGATAGGGAAACAGGAAGTGCCCCAGGACCTCATGATTCCACTTTTCTCTTTCTCATTCCCTAACCTCCTCCTCTCCAATCCCAGCTGCTACACCCCACTAGTCCCCAGAAGGCTCGTCACCAAAAACAGGTTTAAAGCGGCTTGCAGCTCTCACTTGGAAACTCCAGGCAACTCTGGGAAATGTGTCTTGTCTTCCCAAACACCTCCCTGATATTCAATTCCATCCTGTGAAGGGAGGTCATAAATCTCAGGTCTTAGAAAGAGTTCCTGCCACACAGAATTAAAGAATGTCTAGCCCACCAGTACCTCCACGGAACAGAAGACTTTGAGAAACTCTCACTAGGGAGCAAATGGCTGACAGCAAGCCCATCCAGATAGGAGCCTTAGACAGGACACCCGAGGAATTGGCCCCTGGGCTTTGAGATAGAAAGACAAAGAGAACTTTAGGGTTCAGAAAGGGGAGGTGCTAGTGCAGAAGAGCAGACAGTTTCAGATGACTGCCCGAGGCTGCCCTGCCCACAAGCAGACAGCCAGGGTCCACCCGGGCTTCCGGGCCCATTGAACTTATGCTGGAATTCATGCTCTGCCTCTTTTTGTGTCCTGAGAACAGTTCCTCTGCATTTTAGAAGGTATCAGTTTCCTCATAAAACAGGCATAGTAGCGGCATCTACCACAGAGAGCTAGCTGATATAAGGATCAAAAGAGGTCACATCACAACAATCCCCACTTCTGTGTCTGGCATTTACTTTCGTTATTTCCCTCCATCTCCAAAATTCGATTTTGCCTCCTTCAACCCCCTAGCCATCCAAACCCCCTTCATCATCCATCCTAGCCTTGGTTCAATCACTTTTGATTCAGTTTGCAAATTCACCAATTCATTTCAGGCTTTGCTTAGAGCACCAGAATAAAGTGGGTTTTGATTTTGGAGGGTCACTTCCCAGGAAAGCCATCCATCAAGACTTGGTTGAGTCCCAGCTAGACGAAACAGTGAGACTTGAGCTGCCTGCCTCTTTACAGCCCCCAGACAGTGCTGTCATAGTAAAATTGTCACTCCAGCCCTCCTGCTACAGGGTTTGTGGCAGCCATTTACACGGTGAAGTGGGCCCATTTCTTTTTTCCTGTATTAAATACCCATGGGCAATAATCCTCATTATGGGCCAATAACTTGGAAAAATGTTATTATTAAATCAAAACCATTTGCAATAAGGGGGAAAATTCATCTGCAACTATAAACTTTGTTCCTTATAGCTGAGCATTAAGAAAATAGTGGCCAAGAGTCCTCAAGCCCAGCACTTCTCAGCTTAATCCCACGACAGGTTGTCCTGGGCCACATTGGAAGAGGGGAGATCCCTGCCCCTGGAGGGAAATTCCCAGGATGTAGATGGGTTCCCATGGGAGACCTGACTTGACCCCATCTCAGGGGCACTGGTGCTGGCATGGGAGCATGATGGCCTGGCTATGACTCAGAACATTCTATTACCTACTCACTCAGTTTGTTTTCTGAAGAGATATTAGGAAGGTTTAACTTATATGGGGCTCCAGTACCCTACTGTAAAAGACTGGGCATGGACTTTAGGATCAGACACACCTGGCTGGTGATTCTAGGGGTACCATTTATTGGAATAAATTTGGGCAAGTGACCGAAAGCCTCCCTTTCTACCCCTCAGGGTTGTTACGAGGTTATAGAGATTGTTGGATCACAACATGTTTCATTAGAGTTGTAGCCATGCCTCAGGTCATAGGTCTTGAGTCCAAGAAAGAGTTCATGCCTTGTCCTGGTGGGCCCATTATTCTAGTGTGTGCTCGTGGGGACTGTGCTGTGCTGGGGGCTGACGAGACTCATCTGACACACTTCATGCCCTCTGTTGCCCAGACATTGCAGCTGAGACTGATCTCTGCTGAGTCCTGAGGGTTCCAACCATGGCTGCTAATTAGAATCTGCTAACTTAACAGAAATATGTGGCCTTTCCTTGAACCAATTAATTTAGGATCTCTGGAAGTGGAGCCCAGACAGCTATGTTTTTTAATACTTTCCTTACTTATCCTCTGGGATTCTTTCAGAGGATTTGTGATCTGAACCCCACGGTCTATGGTCTGATAAAGCCTGTACATTTGTCTATGAAAGGTTAATTAAGTAACTGATGTTACTTAATGCCCTTCCAACATGGAGGCCTTTTAAAATACTATAATAATTTTTATTACCTAGGTTTTAGGTCTTCAGCAATTTTTACTTTGGTGTTATCACCAATGGTCTAGGGTCTGGCTTTCAGGCTCCCACTTAGAAAATGATGCTTGATTTAGGAATGCTGACTCACACTAAGTCATTCACAGGTCTGGAACACATAAATCATAATGCCATTTTTTCCCCAGTTATTATCAGAAATACAACCGTTGAACTATTAAAGTGGGCCCCTGATTTGGTTTGAAAAATTAAGGATGGGGAAAGCATAGTTCTAGTTGGATTAAGATCTTTCCAGGCCATAAACACTACAAAGAGTATGATACTCCACCCATAAATAATTCAAAATAAAACAAATGTTTAACATTTTCCACAAAGACGGTGTCGATACTTTTTTTCTTTAAATACCAAATTATTTCCAAAAATCTTTTTCTTGTTGTTCCTATAATACTGGTGCCTATACTGACTTTGGGGGGATTCAGTAGTAAATAATTCTCAATCCAGTCTTCCTACACCCACACACAGAAATCAATGTAAATGGAAAATACATATGTATTTGGGTTCACTGAACAAAAAGAGAAGGAACGGCATGTAGTGCCTATGTTACCTTAACCCCTCACCTTAGTTTTAGAATAGAAGAGTCTATTGGGAGGGGCAGTAAGGTATTCAGGGTATTGGCGGCTGATGTGTTACCAGTATACTACTGCACCCACATTTAAATTGTTTATGCAAGAGGAGCTATAGGACCAAACAGAGTCTCAGCATCTCATTCTGTGGAACAGAATGCAGACCAGCGCAGTGACACCACTTAACCCGAAGTTCTGCCCCATTCCTAGCATTAGGAGTAAGACGATCCTTCACTGGGACATTCCTCCCATACTATTACAGTACACATTAAATCTTATGTTTAATTTAATTATATACTTTGGTATTTGAAGGGCCCAACAAGTAGCAATTCCTCCTGAGCCCACATTAAATGATAAATAAAACAGAAGGAAGCGATAGATGAAGATCAAAATATCAGTTCATAGTACTGATAAGCTGACTGGAGACCATGGTTATAAATCGGTCACCAAAATAGCTTGTTATTATTCTCTGTACCATCCTCTGCCTCAGTCAAGTCCTAGGGACAGCTCACCTGAAAGAAAGTTTGATCCCACAACACAGACAAAGCAAGGACTGCTGTCTCACACTGGTCCAGGTTATTAGTATTCTCAGCTTCTTTATGGCAATATTTTTTAGAGAATATACTTTATCTATTAGAAAATTTTGCTTTTCTCTTCCTAATTTTTTGCGTATAGTTTTAGTGTGTGTTTAGATGGATAGATGATTAATATATATATATACACATATGTCTATATACATATCTATAATTATATATAATTAGATTGGAGATAGATATATATATATATCCCTAAATGAGTTGGGTTTCCAAGGCCAGTAATTTGTAAGAGTGTGGAAGAAGCACAACTTTCTTCCATGCTAGCAGATTTATTACAGCAAAACTCTCTCGGTTATCACAAAGATACTCTGATTCCTTCAAATACAACTTCTCTGTGATACTTCAGATAGCCTTGCCTCCTCTGCTTCTCAAAAAAAACAGCATTGTCTCACTTCCCTCCTCCCAACTTCCACACTCTCCAGAGATCAGGGAATGTAGTTTTGGTTCCCTGGGCACCGTGGACAGGGAGTGTTGCTAGCCATCATAGTTCTAAGGATCAAGCCATTAATCACTGCATCAGCCACCAGCACTTTGCCCTGAGGGAAAGTGAGGATGAAGAAAAACAGGAAGCATTCTGTGCTTTGCATACTAGCCCTAGGTGCATTTCTCAGGAATAATTTCAGTGAACCCGGATCCTTGCATCTTCCCACACACAGAAAAGCACTAAAATGTGTTTTTGTAATCAGCAGTAATCTTTTGATGTTCAAATACATTTTTTTCCCCCATCAAAAAACTCCTGTATATCCTGGCTCTTCCCCGACCTCTTCGGACCAGTTCTTCAGAGCTATCTGAGAGGCTGTCTCCTGGGCTGTAGTTAAGTCCGAATAAAACTGGACTCCTAACATTTAGGTTGTACATTTTCCTTCAGTCAGGAGAACGTTCTGTCCACCATCAGGAAATAGTTTTTTTTTTTTTTTGGTGGGCAATTTCTGAGACCTGTTCTGGTGGGTTTTTCTTTCCACTGAAATTTCTCCTCAGCTTGTTTCTACTTACCTTTGGGGGGCTTCAGTGCAAAATCAGCTATTTTTGGTTTCCTTTGAAAATATTTTGGAGTCTGTCTCATAATTTTACCAAAAGTGGAGTTTTCCATATTTTCCATTCTTTTTGCTTCTTTTGGATGATTTCCAGAAGAAAAGAAAAAAGCTAAAACTGTTCAGCCATTCTTCATTCTTAATATGAACAAATAGCCAAGTTTCACCAGACATTTGAAAGAAATGCTTAACACTAAAGAGAAAGATGAAAGCAAAGAGAAAAACAGAAGTAGCCTTGAGGAAACAGAAAAAAGAGTAAAGTAAAACTTAAAAACAAATCCTTATAAAGGTAAGAGAAAATGCCACTTCTATAAAATACTACCAGGATGGGTATAAGTATAAGTAACTGGAGAACTATAAAAGGATATTGAAAATTAAAAATTAATACTAGAAATTTAAAAATCAATTACAAGAGGATGTTTACTGTAAAAGTCATTCAACTTTGCTATAAAGTTAAAAATTTTTATTTACAAAGATGAGAAAAATTCAACTCAAGAGCTTAAGTGTAAAGCTGAGAAAATTTCCCAAAAGGAGAACAAAGCAAATAGGGGAAAAAAAAAGAGAAAAACAAGATGGAATTTAGGGAATCAATTCAGGCAGTCCAATGGCTGACTAATAGGCAGTCTAGAAAAAGAAGCAGATAAAAAGGAGGAAAATGATCATAAAATAATAAAGGGGAACTGTCACAGAATCCAAGGATGTGAATTTCAGATTTTAAGTGCCTAAAACCTGATAAAGATCTATGTTTTCACCGAAGCACCTGTTCCAAGATTATAGAACTGGTCATCAAAAACAAAAACAAAAACCAGCCTAAAAGTCTGAGTAAAAAAAAAAAAAAAATCACAGTTTACTTAGAATGGATTAAAAATTCAAGATGGTACTTGACTTTTTCAAGCACAACACTGGAAGCTGGAAGATAACAGTTATGTCTTCAAAATTCTAAAGGAGACCATTTTTCAATTTAAGATACTCTACCTACACAAATTAACAGGCAAGCATGAGGGCAGAATAAAGATGTTTTCAAGCAGAGTTTCATAAAGAATGTACTTTGGGTACACTTCTTCCCAGGAAACTGCTGGAGATGTTTCCCATCAAAAGGAGGATCTTAAGAAAGAAAGAGGAAGACATGGATCAAGTTAGAGGGGATCTAACACCTGAGAAAGGCAGAAGGATTTGGATAATGGTGAAGGAGAGCTGCCAAAAGACAGCCACGGAGGAGGCAGGAGGAGGAAGTTGGGGGCAAGATGTGGAACTGGTAGGTTTCTTGCCTTGTTTGATCCTTGTCAGATTCATTTTACAAACTGAAAGAAACTCTGCCAATGACTGAGTGATAGAAAGAGAGGCAAACCAATTCTGCACCCAGTCCTGGTGCCAAAGCAGTGATTCATTCCAGAGGAAACAGAAATTTTACATGAAATGAAACGTAATCATAATACATATGGATTATAAAATAATAATGTAAACATTGATTTAAACAAAATAAAATAATCTTATCGACACTCTTACTTCTGGTCCTCCATTCTCTAATCCTTTACCCTACTTCCTCCCCACTGCTACTATCTACCTTATGATATATATCAATATTTGCTTGATTTATCTCTCTTACTAGAACATAAGCCCAATGAGGGCAAGGACTTGGTCGATTTTGGCCACCATTGTATCCTCACATTGCCTGCAACAGAGCTGAGTACCTAGTATACCTCAGTAATTTCTCCTAAATAAGTTAATATAAATTTAGGAGGAGTGGAAGTGCATGTGGTGTTAGAAACCGAAATATTCACATCATGCTCAATAGATAATGTCGAAAATAAAACAATCTAAAACAGAGCAGTAAACCACACTATACAGCAACATGAAGGTGAACAGCAGAAGAGCCCAAAGAGTTAGAAGCAGCTCCTCTGGAGAGCAGAAGTGAGAGTACAGGGACAGAGGCTGCTATTTTTTGTTATAAAACTGGTAGCACTGTTCGACATTGAAACCTGGCACATGACTTTGATAAAAACAAATTTAAAAAAAAAGCAACTAGGGAAGATTTAACACTCTCATCTTCTGTACATATCATTGTATAAGATCTGTTTCTTTTAAAAGTAAAGAGCCTAATAAATTTTAGTTTGCTTGGTGGAGTAGGATTAATTTCTAGGTATCTCAAGCCAAATTACTAGCTCGACTGAGAGATGCCAATCTCTTGTGAAAGCTTTTCTAAAGGCATGCAAATATCTGTTTACATTAAATATCTTTACAGTTCTTCTTCGTACCTGGCTAGATTCTTTTGAAAATCAAGTTAAAGAACATTGACAAGACAGGACTGTGTACATCTCTGACTCTTAGCACTTTCAGTTTTGTGAGGTGTAAGCTTTAACAAGCCATTTAACTTCCCTCAGCTCTCTCAGGTCTTTCATTTATAAAACAGGGATGATAATATGCAACTTACTGGATGATAGCATTTATCAAGTAAGATATCGCTATGAAAGCCAAGTACAAGACAGGTATTTGATATCTGCTAGGTTTCTTTCTTCCTTTTCTTCTTTTGACTGGGATCATGGCTGAATTAGCTAATGAAAAAAAGAATTTGTTTGCCATGCCAGAGACAAGATATAAGTTTTTCTAAGTCATAAAGAGCTTGAGGGAAGTTTGCATTCTTTCCGCATTATTGGATATTTCCATGGCAATACACAGTCTACATATGTCAGTGTCTGGGAGGGACAGTTCATTCACAGCATTGTTATTTCTGATGAAGCCTGTCATGGGAGAAAGAAGACACTCCTGTCAGGTATCACTCATTTGGGCATTCCCCACGGCACTTAGCACTACCTGAGCAGTGCCCCTGAAGTTGGCTTGTACAGTAGGGTTGGTCAATATGGATCAGTTTGGAGACCCTCTAGCATTCTGTCCAGGTGTCATTTGGGATGTAACATAGCCAATTCAACTATAAATGTGAGAAGACATGTTATCACCTCAAATACTGAATCAATCAACTTGTTTGCCAAAAAGATTATAGAGACTCCTTCACTGGCCAGACCCTACATAATGAATTCTCTAATGGACCTGCTAGTTCCTCTACAAAAGGTTAATTTCTTTCTCTATTATCAAGCCTTATGAAAGGTCTTCAGGGTGGCTCTTGGTAAAGAAAGGGAAGGTCTTGTTAAGTATTAATGATCACAGTGGTGGGTTCACAATATCACCTCCTTCTGGGGAATGAAAAAATCACCTCATTGACATTTATCAAGGGCACTTTCACTGGGGACCAAGAGCATAGTTGTCCTTACTCTCCACAGTGGGCACAGTGGAAAATGGCAGATTCTCTCCTATCTGCTATTCGCCACAAGTGCCAAACCCAGAAACAAACAAAGCTACAACAGGGATGGAAAGGGGGGAAACCAGAATTTTCATTTAAAAAGGGATTATGATCATTCTACCCCTATAATTTAAGAAAGATATTTGCTGATATGACTTGTGTTACTTTTTCTTATTTCCCATCTCTTTGCATGAAGAAGCTTCTTTGAAATCCAAGAGAGAGATCTCTCTTGGATTTCTCTCTCACATCAATTTGGCGTTTCCCAATCAGGGCAAATAGGCAATCGAGTCTCTTCCACAGGGGGCACTAGGTAAGAAATATTTTATAAGAATTTGGCAGAATAAACTGAGGATTATTTGCACTCTTGCCCATCAAAAGAAATCTGAAACTTTGACAAAATGTATAAGAATTTATTTGTAAGGGTCATCGCTGGCAGTGAGTTTTTCCCTTAAATGATGTATGAGGTATTCCTTTTGACCCCTTAAAAAGATCTTTCTTTAGATACTTAGAAAGGAAAGTAATATGTGCTCTGCTGTGCCCCAGCTCTCACACACTCTCTGCTCTCCTCTCCCAGGCCGCCACTAAAGGAGAGTCAGGGGATGGGACTGGCCTTGGGGGAGCCTTTCCTCTCCCTTCCCCAGACTTCCCACAATTCTTCTCATGTCCTCTCCAGTTTCTCCCTGACTAACCACACAGCATGCAAGGACGGGGCTTCCGATCACTGTGGGTTCCAAGCTGCCCTCCTTCTGCCCTGCCTTTCTGTAGTGAAGGCTTGACTTAGGTGAATAACCGAGGGCCTAGAAGGGCACCAGAATTGCATTACTTCCATGGGCACCGATACATACAGCTGCTTTGTCAGCTACTCTCTATCTGGATTATCTGGGGACACATCATAGTTTAAGCATCATTTTTATAATCTGAGTTGTTGAAAGGTTAATTAGGCCTGCACATACTAAATTGTTCAGTCTAGTGTCTGGCACAGAATAAGCATCAAATAAAAAGGAGTATTAACTTCTTTCCTTCTCACAATAGACAAGCAACTATTTACTGATCCCTTAAAAACTGAGTATATGCTTTTGAAATTTTGGAAAACATACCAAAGTTTCTCTCTCTCTCTCTCTCTCTCTCTGTGTATAGCATGTTTTATAACTCTTGGTTTCATAACTGAGACCTAACGAGATCCATAACCATATGACAAATATCCATTGTTTCAAATACTCTGTTTGCCAAAATGCACTAATGGGATGATCAGTGGGTTTTCATGGATCTCCATGAGGGAAACACTTGGAAGTTATGGAGTAAGGTGACTAATAAGTTATCAAAGTTCAGACACTAAAGAATCAGACATTTGGAGGGTAGCATCAGTGAGCAAATGCTTACAGAGGATAAGCAGTGCTAGGAAGCCTTTTATAATCCCAGATAAGTCCTTTCCCTTGCAGTCTATATTTCTGTGATTATCTTAAGTCTATTACCCTGAATAAGCAAGTAGATTGAGAACACTGAAAGCAGTATTATTTCTTAAAATTTTATCCTAAGATTATTGGTATCCCAGTGTCTATGTTGTGCTTGGCACATAGTAGGCATGCATTCATTAATACAACCATTTAAAATTTGATTTGATTCATTGAGTATTGGGAGAAGGTGGAAGAAAAAGGAGAAAAGAGTGCTAGCTGTGCACTGACATCAGCTAGTGTACTCACCAGGTATCGTGAGCCTTTCTGCCTCCTAGCTGAGTAGCCAACAATCTATTTGCATTAACAACACTTGTGATTCCCAGAACTCCAAGAACATACACCCCAGTTATACATAGGCTCTCCTATCTGTATTCTTCTTTTTTTTTTTTTTTAACACTACATAGTCTCTAGGTCATAGTAGGTGCTCAGGTTTCTATAGGTTGTTTAACCCTCAACCATGCCTTCCATCTTCTCATCTCTGCTTTTCAACACTGTACCAATTCCTAAAGCACAGGTCCAATGTCGACTTCTCCAAGATCACTTCTTTGATAGCCCAACCCTAATTCTCACCAAATACTAGGTTTTATATTACTCTTAAACTTATCACATTCTATCTTAATTCTTTACTTTTGTATATAATTTCCTCTATTTCCTTTTTAGGTAATGTGCCTAGAGGAAAGTGAGTGTGGGAAGAGGAATGCTTTGGTCTGAGAAGACCAAAAGCCACATCATCTAAGGCTTGTCTTCGAGGGTAATGACTTTCATAGTTATTCTAAACATGATAAAAAATTTGAATAGTAATAAAGTCATTATATTTCTAAAGGAACACTCTTACTGCTGTGTGAAAAACAGACTGTAGGGTCACAAAGATGTGAGCAGAAAGGTAAACTAAGAGGCTGCTGCACTAATTGATGTGAACTGTGATGGTGTCTTTGACATGGTGATAGCAGTGACGTTGATGAGAAAAGGTTGAATTCTAAGTATCTATTGATATCTATATACAGATATTCATGGTAGAATCAACAGGTGCTACTAGTGGATTGGATATAGGGTATGAAGAAAAAAGCAGAATCAAAAATGACTCCAAAGTTTTTGACCTACACAGTCGGTTGAATTTTTTAAGATGTAGAAAGAGAAAGTATAGAAGGTAGGAATCAAGAGGGTTTTTTTTTTTTTTTTGGTCATATACATTTGAGTACCTATTATACTTCTAGGAGAGATGTCATGTGATTGTTGTATATATGAATCTGGCATAAAGAGGAGAAAATTCTAGAGTTATAAACTTAGGAGTCTTCAATGCATAGATGATATTTACATAAATACATCCTAAAGCCTGGATAAAAGAATGTGTGTACAGAGAAGAGAAGAAGCCCTAGGGAATCCAATGGTTAGACATCTGGGTTCTAAAAGAACTGGAAAAGAAGACTGAGAAAAAGTGACCAATGAGGTAGGAAAAAAACCCTAGAGAAGTGTGATGAACTGAAAGCCAAATTAATGTTATTTAAGGAGAAGAGAATGATCTGTAGTTTAAGTACAAAGAGGAATGGGAATTGGTCATCAATTGGATTTAGCAATGGAAAATCATTCATGAGCTCAGCAAGAACAATTTTTATACAGTGGTGGAGGCCAAAGTATGACTGGAGTGAGTTAAAGAGAGAATGAACATAATGAGTGGGCAACCGCAAGTATGAACAACTCTATCTGGTAGTTTGCTACAAAACGTATCAGAATGGGGCAGCAGCTGGAGGGCCGTAACTGGAAAGAGAAGGAGGGACAGGTTAGAAAGGGATTTGTCTGTTTTTAAGAAGAAAGAAGTAACAGTGTGTTTATATGCTGTTGAAAATAATCTGGTAGAAAGAGTAACATTTCTGATGTGCTTTTGGAGCAACAATCTTGAGGAGGTGACAGACGATAAACCCTGAAGACAAGGAGAAGAACTTGCCTTAGAAGCATGGAGTTTCTTCCTTATTTGAATTAATTAACTGGTTGGCTTAACTATTTTTAACCAAAAGACCATTATATACACACTGAATTGTTTATAGGGGTCACTTGTTATGTCATCCTGCTTTCCAGCATCTTTTTGAAGCCCTACATTTTTTTTGTTTGTTTTTGAGTCCCACCTCTTTCTGGTAAAAGCCAAGCAACTAACTCACTTTCCAGCCTCCTTTCCCAACAAGGGCATAGTAAAATGATGCAACTCCTTCAATTAGACACACTCACAAGAAACTTAAAATTAGAAGTGATTAGCATGATGGGCAGGATCCACTTCCTGGTAGAGGTGGCATCAGAAGTGACTACCTTGATTAAAAGGCTGCATCCCTCATGTGGAAATCTGGCATTGGTGGGCAGACAGTGGTGGTTTCAGTAAAGTAGAGCTATTGGTGCTCAAGAGACAGGTATTCAAACTAGAGCATCTAGAACATGAGGGAGGCAGGTTTTTGTTTAATGGGTTTTCTTTCTTTTCTTTTCTTTTTTTTAACATTGATTCTGCAGAGTGATTTACGGTTTTGTTCCTGGACATTAAGGATTAAGCCTGATTTTCTACCCTTCCTGTGAGTCTGAGGGAGTTCATATGTTTAATGAAGTTCCTTTCTCTTTAATCTGCCAGACTCAGTTTCTGTTGCTTGCAATTAAAGACTCTGCCTAGTGCACTATTTAAGGAATGTAGTACAGTGTTAAACTGTGGAACTACTCTCCTCAGGGTCCTTTTGGGGGTTATTTTGTTGTTTAAACAGATATTCTTCAGGAATAAGGAAATAAATCATAATACTGAAAAACAGATTTACAACATCAGCAAAAATTTGTTACTTCTCAGAGCACTTGAGGATAGTGGCCCTAAGATATCTGTGATATTCTTTTTGTGATATATATGAAATCAGAACTGGTGAAGAGAAAATCATGATAAATAATCTAATAGAAAGGGGAATGAATGGCGACCTTGGGACAGAATATTTGAAATGGGTACTTTTCCAGAAAACCTAGTACTTAAATATACAAGCATGTGTGTGCATGCATATGCAGATGTACACCATGTGCACATGTGATGAGTCTAAAAACAAAGATCACTTGTAAACAACTACCCCGTACCCTAGCTGTAACCATAGCAACTGAAACTATTCATTTTCTGTCTCAAATAATGTGTGCAAGTCTGTCTCACTAACAATTCAGAAGAGACATTGACAAATGATCGCTATATTCACCCAGCCATTTTAAAAGGAAGGCATTTGGCTGAATTCTAATTTGACCAATGAATATTTAACTGACAATCCTGCCAGATAAGATATTGGCCAAAAGAGAAAGAAGAGAAATGAAGCTGGAGTTGCTATCATGCAAAAATCCTTTAATGAAGGACATGAAAGGAATGCTGTGAATTCTGGGCTGAAAATCTGTTCTGTATTGGGAAATGGAAGAGCAGCTGGCCCACAATTTAGAAACTTTGAAGATTCTGTGACCTCTAGAATTTCTAAGTCATGGAGGGTGTTTTTTTCTTCCTTTGTTTAAATGTTTTGTATTTTTAAAAGAGTATAAGAAAGAAAATGCCTTAAAATGTTTTAACTTCTAAGCAGCAGAAACAAGGTGAACTACTGGAGTACTGGAAATTCAAAAGCTGCCCAGGTCCTAAAAAGTTGTCAAACTTCTCCTCTTCCTAGATTTCATTGCATCTTAACATCTTGGACAAACTTGGTGATTTACTTTGAACCTCCACTGGTTCCAGGAACGTTCAGCAGTAAGACTCAAGGAGATCCAAACTCAGGTTAAATTTTCAAGCAGATTTAATAATAATTAATATTTATTGAATATTCATTTTTTCTCAGGCCCTCTTCTTGGTATACTGAATTTTTTAATTTTTACAAGAAATCTCTGAAATGGGTACTTGCTTTTAGTTTCATTTTGTATATAATGAAACCAAAATTCAGATGTGTTAAATAACCTGTCCAAGGTTGTACTGAATTTAAAGGAGGGTCTGGGAGTAGAACCCTGCAATCACTCTCTAGAAATCCAGGACTGAGTCACTCTACCCCACTGTCTTCTGTTTTTCTGTTTCTCTAATCTTTATCTCTGCCCTTTCTTCTCTTTTCCCCTTAGTCAATTGTCTTCATAAAGCATGAAGATATACATAGTCCAGGGAGAAAAAGAAACTGAATAAAATATATAGTTGTGCTTGATATATAGTGACCATTCAACAAATTTTATGGGTAGTAATTATTTCTATGCATACACATTTATTATTTGTAATACTGGACTTGACTGCTCAGCACATTTTCTTTGTGTAGGAAAGTTTTTGAGTGCTCAAGTTACAAGCAGAAGGTTATTTGGAAACCATTATATGGGAGCGATTTAATACAGTAGAAAATCATAATGGCTAGAGTCATCAAGCTAAAAGAAACCAGGGCACCCATCCAGGGCCATTCTGTCTATACCATCCAGTAGACACAATACCTGGGGTTAGGACCTTCTCAAGGTCTTACTAAAATGGTCAAATCCTAAGGAAAACAGAAGTTGGCTCTAAATACAGATTAAAAAATTGCACAGTTAAAAGTCTTAAATGTTTATTTCCATGTCTACAAAAGAAACACCATGTCAGCTTAACTCACTGTTATGTTTTGGTATGGTTGAAAACAATTTGCAGTATCCTAGAGAATGTATGATGATTTCTGAGAAATTATAGTCAATGATAAATGAATGACCAATAGTCACATATAGATCATTTTTGAAAAGAAAATTAATAAATTTCTTTTCCAATTTTTTTTTTTTACCCTCAAAGTATACATTTAATGAGAACGTGGGTGCATTTAAACATGTTTCAGATGGTTGTGGATAGGACCTATAAAGTCTGAAAATGGCCCTCCATCCATCTTTCATAGAGGGATATTCCTGCTGCTTTGTTGAAAAGAAGTCTGGAATCAGCTGGCCAGGAATCCCTTTTACTTGGATAGTTAAGGAATCATGCCTAACTATATAATTTTCTTGAAGAAGAGTTAATTTCCTTACATGATTGGTGGGTAACTACTGATGCTTGCATGTCTCATTTTTCCCCCAAAGCTCTACCTCCCACTATTCATCTTTCCTCAGTCCATGATGCACTTAAGGTTGCTTAGTTGCCAAATAGATTGATGATTTCTCCACTCCAGAAAATACTAATTGGTTTATAGAATGCTGCTCCCACACATCTTGGCATTCTATAAAGTCACCTAAGTATTAACAGAGGCTACATTAGCATAACAATAACAGGCCACATTAAACAGCCCAGGAAAGAAATTGTCAGTTTAGTTTCAGAGGCAGAGATTTCTCTGTAAAAAGTCTTTATAGGCATCCTTACTTTCAGGCAAAATGCTGGTCAGCCTAGCTCACTGAAAAGCAATTCATGGGTAATTAAGACTCTGTTATTTGTAAAAAGCAGTGATCAGAATGGGGCCTTTGTTGCCTTAGTTTATTTAGTGCTTTCAACATATGTGGTCTGATCTTTTGCCCCTAAATCTTTGCAAGAAACAATTCTTTTACAGGTTCACCAATGCCCTGAAGGTCTGCCCATTTTTCATCACTAAGGGATTTGGGGCCCGGGGGCTACAAGTTCCTACTTGAAGACTAGAGAGAAATGAGCCAGGATAATCCCAGGACGGACAAACATGGCTTGAAAGAGGTTTCTAAATGAGGGAATATACAGTCGAAAATACTAGAAGACAGGCCTAGGGAGAAGAGAAAGGAGACCAGGAGCTAAAGTTAAGAACCGTAAAATAAATATGTCTAATTATAATAAAGAAGGAGGGAGAGGAAACAATAGGGTTCTCAGTGGGGCTGAAATAGAAGCTATCTGGCACCTTACCTCACAATCGCTGTGCCCAAATTTGGCCAAGTCACTCCCATGAAATGTGTTAAAAGTTGCCCACCTTCTCAGACATAGAGGTCTAACCAACTTAGCTTGGATACTGGGCTTAGCTTAGAATTCCAGAATGTTTTCCCTATAAAATGGGGATAATAACATCTATTTGCAAGGTGTTAGGACAATGGATGTAAAGTCTTAAAGTGTCTGGGATCTATTAAGTGCTTAATAAATGACAGATAGATTTAAATAAGGGGACAAAGATACATCAAAAACGAATATACTTTAAAAAATGAAAATATCCATTGCAGATTGTTTCTATTCACCAAAGTCAAAGTCAGTAAGTGCCGTCTTATTTTTATTACTGAGAGAAATGGAGAGAAAGAGAGAGAAATTTTGCTTAGATAGGCTTGTAGAACTTAAGCAATACAACAAACATTTATTATTAACCACCTGCTGTGTGTGAGGCAATATTTCACTCCTGCCCAAGGTCCACGGAGGGCCAGTCTCAGATTAGATCATGTATATAACCTCCTAACTGATTTAGGTAGATAGTGGGATAGTTTTTTGTTTGTTTGTTTTAATTGAAGTACAGTCAGTTGTAAGCTTTCTGAAAGCAGGAGCTCATACCTTATACTTTTTCTACTTGCATTCTTAGTAACTAAAATAATACTTAAAGAATGAGTAATAAGAGCTTCTTCTTATAAAATAGCTCTTGACTGATTACACACAGCTCAAGTACCTCTGCTTTATAGCACTTTCAGAGCTGAAAGTTTACATTTCTTTGAGTGATGACTTGCTTAATATCTATCTCCCTAACTGGACTATAAGCTCCATTAGGACAGGGACCAATTCTATTTTTGCTCATTATATGTAGTGGGTTGAATGGTGCTCCCCTCCACGTCCTGCTCTCAATTACCTCTACCCAGAACCTCAGAATGTGATCTTATTTGGGGAGATAGGGTCTTTGTGGATATATTTCAGGAAAAGCTTAAGAGGAGATCATACTGGACTAGAAATGGTCCTAAATCCAAGGATAGTATATTTGTAAGAGACAGAAAAGGACACACAGAGACATAGAAAAGGTGTGAAGATAAAGGCAGAGATTGGAGTTACACATCTATTAGCCAAGAAACATCAAGGATCATCAGCAAACCCCCAAAAGCTAGGAGACAAGCATGGAACAGAATCTCCCTCAGAGCCTCCAGAAGAACCAACCCCACTGCCACCCTGATTTCAGATTTCTGGACTCCTGAACTGTGAGAAAATAAATTTCCATTGTTTCAAGGTGCTCAATTTGTGGCAATTTGTTACATCAGTCCTAGAAAACAAATATATCATTATATCCCTATTATATCTCAAAGTGCCTGGCCCATAGCAAAAGGTCAATAATTACCTGTGGGAGGAAGGAAAGTAGGTTAATTCTTCCCCTTCCTCTACATCTTTTTTCTAATTCAGAAAATTTTTACTAGGTGTAATTCTGAGGCTTACTTTTTCAGAATCATCTGAATGCTAATTTAAAGATGTAGATTCCCAGGACCACCCCAAACCAGCCGCATCGAAATCTCAGGGGCTGAACACACGCTTCAATAATACACTCCCATGGCAGGTCTTAACATTCATGAACATTTTTGAATTGCTGCTCTTTTTTATTATAATTCTTAAGCTCTTTGAATTTTTACCAAAGACATTTCTCCAGTCCTGATGGACAAAACACCTGATGGGAGGAAGCTTGCCTGACCTCCTCATTAACGCTTCTGGGACTCTGAGGCAGAATGCTCCAGCTGTCAGTTCCTTTCTTCCTTGAGGATACACCTGGCTGCTTGACATGACCCCAAATCCTGTCTAGAGGTGAGGTTTTCATTTCAATAGCAGTTTTTCAAGAAAAGAATCAAAGTCAGAATAAGACATGTAGAATCCCTCCATTCTTAGGACTATTTTTCTCAAACAGTAAGGTTCCTGTAGCATCACATGCAAACTTTAGCAGATTTCTAAATTCCAAGTTCAGCCACATTTCACCTCTTAAAAAACTTGCCTCTCCAAAGATAGATAACAGTTTATTACCAACAGGCTGTTTCGTATTCCATATTCATCGCCCATTTATGACTTTCTCATCCTATTTGCTGAGTCCTCAAATCAAAACACATACTGGGGCTGCAAGCTCAAATTGGCATCTGCAAATCAAGCTGTGTGCTTTCTGCTGTGCGCCTCCCCCTAGGAATTCTCAGAGACCTGCAGTTGTCATTCACGTGGGTGTGAACAGATCTCTGGGCCCTGGGGCAGGGCCAGCTACCCTTGCAGGCATCATTCTCTATGATTTTTAACCCAGTTGCTCAGGAAGCCTCTTCCCGCATACCTTAAAGAACAACTCAAAAGTCAAAACAAGAAATGGGGAGGTTAGTTCAGCTCCATGACTTTACACTAAGTTTGGGAAGATTTGTAGGCTTGTCAGGAGGGATTTGTTACAAAACCCAAGTGAATCATGGAGTGGAGGTGGGTATTAAGTCAAAGAGGCAGAGGAGGATGAAAGGGAAGTGTTGCGGAACATGTAGAAGCCCTCTGAGCTAGCTGGGGTGTCCTGACTTCAAATAATCACCTTCGTGCAACACTAGACTCTGGCTTTGAAATAGTAAACTGCAGCACAAACCCCTTTTATACCAGACTTTGAAGTGGATTTGAAGTAACGTTTCCACCACTAGAAAAATAAAGTTTATCCAACTCCTACTAGTTCTTTTTTTTTTTTTCCCTCCTCAAATCAAACAACACCATCCATCCTTGTCACACTGCCTGGAAATCTCAAGGTTACCTTCAGCTCACCCTCACTCTCCCCTCCAATCCCATATCATGTCTGGCACAAACTACCATCATTTTTTTTCTGTGAAACATTGCTCCCATATGTCCCTTTCCTTAGGCTGTCTCAAATGCTCTGGTTTGGCCACATGGCTCTGCTAACTTTTTGACCTTTTGTAACATTTGTTGCCTGCACCATTCTTTTGAAAATTTAATCATCCCCTGCCTGTCATCTACCCCGGTTCAAGAACTTGGAGATGTCTGACTCTTTGCTTTATTATTCCTCTTTTTCACTCGTATTACTGAGGCTCTTCCTATCTCTTCATTACCCTCATCATCACCCTCATCGGACACTTCACACCTGAGTTTCTGCTACATCTGCCTTCATATTGCCTTTGGAACCTGGGAAAAGTCCTGCCATGGGTTCCTTTTTTTTCTTTTCAAAAAAGCTATAATATGTTTAATAGTTTTACCTACTACTAAATAAGAGTATCTATGATCTAATGGAGTACCTAACATACCCCAGACACTTTAATAACAATTCAGCAGATCTGATGTAGAGACTTAGGAATTTTTAACAAGCACTTGTGTAGAAAAAACTGCTATATACTGTGAGCAACTCCGAAATATGTGATTTTTCCTATTTGGTGGGGTCAATGAATTGTTGTTTTGTTTTGCATTATTTATGTTGTTTTGGCTTAATTTATTCTAATTTAAAAGTATTTTATTCCTTGGTCTTTAAAACTTCTTGGCTTTATATCCCAGCCTTGTTTGTTCAGTATTTCTTCTTCCCTATCCAGCATTATTTAAAAAATGGGAGTTGACTCTAATGGTCATTCTGCAGATAAACAAGGGGGTAAATTATGGCCTAAAGTACACAATGGAAAGATTTATAATCAAACTACATTAGGCCTGGAAAAACTTTTAGAGATCTCATAGTCTTAGAATTTTAGCGTTAGAAGGGATATTATTCATCAAACCTTCTAATTTTAGAAAAACTGTTCAAGAGTAATACATGATATAAATGTAGTGGGCAGCCAAGTGAAGAACAATGCAGGTACTAAGCTGTCAACAGGCAGTAAGAAAACAAGGAAGGGGAAGTGTGCCTGGCAAGGACTGAAGTTAAGTGACCTACTTTGGTCAATGAAATGGGAACTGAAAGAACTTATGTCACTTCTGGTTAGAAAGTTTAATTACTATGTGTGCTTATCCATGTTCTCTTTTCGTGGGTCAACAGTCATGGAAACATGTGAAAAAAACCAAGCCTCCAACAACCTGAGCCCCTGAGAGTCTAGGATGAATAGACTTCTCCTGGTGGAGCATGTTTAAACCATTGGAATTAGGATGTTGTCACCATAGGAAAATTCTGGCCTAGCCTGACCAATATATTACTCTTCTCCTGATTTTTTAATCTGGGCCAATTCACTGAGAGTAATGAGGATGATGATAATGATGATGATGATGATGATGACAAAAACTAATATTTATTGAGAATTTACCACAGTCCCAGCACTGCGCTAAGTGTTTTACCGGTTTTATCCTTTAAACTTTATAACCTTTATAACCTTTATATCATGAGAAAAATTCTATTATGAGTCTCATTTTATAGATAAGGAAATGGAGGTACAGAATGTTTAAATTAGAAGTCCAAGATCACATTAGAATTAAGTTTGAGAGCAGGCTCAAATCCAGACATTATGATTCCAGAGCTTGCCTTGTTAGCCATTAAATTGCTTCTACTAGTTCATAAGAATGCTAATTCCCCAAAGTGTATTCTACATATATTAGTTTTATGGAATATTAACTAACATTACTTAAGAAATATATCTAAATCTTATTCAAATATGTTTATGAAATATTGAGTGAAACAAAACAGAGCAGGCTTTTAGAATCGCAGAACTTCTAGATGTTTTTAGGATCTGCTTGATCCTTTAAAATTTCTCCTTAAACTTGTGTTCATTCTCACTTTTCTGGCCCCAGGGTTCTTAGTCCACATCTACACATCTATTTATAGCCCTTTAAGGAGCAGGAATCCTTTCCATTCCTCTGCTGTTGACTTGAACCTCAGTATTCCTATATGATTTTCCATTTTGCTGGCTCCTTGGACCTGGGAATCTCCTGTTTAGTGTGAGAATTCTCAGGGAGAGCCTCCTACTTCACAAATTCTAGGTCCATTTGTTTATCATTCAGCCCCACCCACTGCTATACAGACAGGCACACAATGCATTAAGAAACATTCCTAATCTTCTTTCTAATTATCTTCCTTTCTATAGTCCCAGAAGCTTCCTTCATTGCTATTGTTTCCACTGAGATCATTCAAAGATTCCAATGGTTCAGCACTTCCTCCTTCATATTCCATTTGAAACTTTCTAAAACATATCAACTAATCTTTAATTAAATATGGTTTCCCTATTTTTGTGAATTAGAGGTGATTAAAAAATCTGATGGTGGCAGTTGGGTTTCTAGGAATGGATTTTATATAGTCTGGGGTCATTCGGTAGTTTTCCCTGTAAGAAAGACTAAATGTTTCTTTAATCTTTAGAAAGTTGATATTTTTTAGAAGGACCTATTTTGCCTATAATGCTACATCAAGGGGCTATAGGTTATCCCAGAAGGAAGATATAACTTTTAAAGGTCTTGGATATAGAACTCAGGGAAATAGAACCTGACTGGAAAACAAAATAAAACAAAAAAACTTCAGCAAGCCCTGGGATCTGTAGGATAGTTCAGGTTTTTATATCACTTTCAGAATTTAGTGAATGTTATCAAATCTTTCTTTGTAAAACTACTCTTATCTCCATCCATAACAAATGCTGCTCCTCTCAAACGCCTGACGGTCACCCACCTGTTCCTTAGATAAAGAATCTCTGATAAAGGAGGTAGGGGTAATGTAAATTGTATTATAAATACATGTGAACACTGTGAGCACACTGGTTTCTTGATATGGTGAAATGAGGCCAGACTATAGAACCCTATACCGAAGGGGAACAGAAATCTTGTGCTCCTTCCAACCTGCATCTGGAAATCAATACATTTTCAGCCATACTGGGGAATATGGAATGTCCAAGTAAATGTTTGAGGGTTAACTTACTCTTAAGGTAATGTTTTGAAAAAGTAACTTGGCAAAACCAAGCAAGTAGCAGTATATTTTTACAATTCTGAACCAAATGCTCAACTAAATTGTAATATTAAAAACAACCCTTGTTTTCTTCCTTCCCATTGAAATCTTGTTCCTTATAAATACCATCTAAAGAAACTATATCTGGGTTAAATGTAAACATCACAATACTTTCCTAGTGTTGCAATTTGAAATAGCCACTTTCTGCCATTGAAAATCACTGATTATTCAGAGCTAGTTATAGAGAATAAAATATCTATGTGATTGCATGGTTTCGATTACCATCATTATAATACCACGCACAAAGGATGATTACTTTCCATTTTGCACTTCTTGTTAAAAACTGGGTTAATAAGAGACTTCACAAGGACGTTCTCCTCCTCCTCACATGAAATCTTTCACAGAAATGCAATGCAATAATTCAAATTATTTTATTGTTAAAAAAAATTAGCCTACTGTGCCATTTTTGTGGCAATTGACAATATCTCATCATTATTGTATTTATTTATTGATTAAAACACTTGCTTTATATGAACCAAATTTTGGTTTCTTATATATGTCTCAGGCTGGTTTCAGTGAGACTTGGGTCCAATAATTAAGAGTTACATTCAACTTAAAGTGGATAGAGAAGGCTATAATTTTCTGTCTATGTATACTATCAGTGGTAATAAATTAGAACTATTTCATTTCAAATGTAGTTTTGTAGGGAACATAAGTTATTTAGGGTAGCTTTTTTTTGGAATTACTGACTTCTTCATTTAAAAAATATCTATATGATGATTTTCTTTTTAATAAGAGTGAAATAGACAGAAGAATGGTATAAGTAATATGTTTTTTCATGGATAGTGGGGGTAGGGTGGGGTGGAGGTTGGGCTGTGGAACCAGACATGGATTCTTTACTTCTAGTCAGGAATTAATTAGTCCATTTCTTTAGCCAGGCCACAATCTCCCTACAGGTAAGATGAGTGATTAAGACTGGTTACTACGAAAACTCCTCAGCTCTGTGACACTTTTCACACTTTTCAGAGTAGCAAGACCCCTAGAATGGAAAAAATACAGAGATGGGAGAGAGAAAAGAGGAAATTTTCATGTTTAATTACTCTCTCATAATAGATAAGCAAAATCGTTACAGACTATTGACTTTGAAGGATATGCTTAAACTGCTTACTAGGAGGAAGTGATGTGAGGAAACTGAGAGTTAGTAAAAGGAGCAAGAAGCCTGTTTGTATGTCTTTTGAAAACATTCCTTATTGTGATTTGACTTGTGATATTAGTGTTATAATTGGATGCAGATTGAATTTTTGGGCAGTTAATAAAGTTTTGAAATTTATAACTGGATCAATATGATCTGTTGTCTTAGTTCAGACTGCTGTAACAAAATACCATAGATTGGGTGGTTTAAACAACACACATTTGTTTCTCATAGTTTGGGAGGCTGAGAAGTCTAAGATTAAGGTGCCAGCAGATATGGTGTCTGGTGAGAGCCCTTTTCCTGGTTTGTAGATGGCTGCCTTCTTGCTATGTCCTCACAGGGCAGAGAAAGAGCAAAGGTTCTGGTCTCTTCCTCTAAGGGCGTAATCTCATAGTGGGGGCTCCACTCTCATGACCTCATCTAAATCTAATTGCCCACCATCTCCAAAAATAATCACATTGGGGATTAGGGCTTCGGCTATGAATGAAGGGCACAAACATTCAGTGAATAACATCTGTTAGTTCAGCTTTTCTGTTATAATACCTATGGGCACCTGCAAAGTGCTACTATTCACTTGGTGGCAGCTACCTTCAGGTGTAAAATTGGTCTTATTAGGGATCTCTTACATGCTTTTCAGTGGCACATTCAACATCAACCGTTCAGTTCTACAATAATGAATAACAGTCCTATTGAAAGTTTGACCATTGGGGCTAGGGGTAGAAATGTCATTATTCTGCAAAAGCCTAACAGTTTTAGATGCATACTCAAGTGATACAGACTACAATCTGTATTTCTATTTTATTTTTCTGGTGGCAAAGAGGCCTAGAAGTTTTATGGTATTCTACCTCATGGTGGGAAGAAGAGAGGGGAAGAGGAGCCATGTGTTCTTAAAATGATAATGAAGAAAGTATTTAATCTGTAAAGATATATAGAAGTTTTTCAGAATTAAATATCCATTTAGTGTGTCAACAGACTTAGAAATATGTTTGCCTGTTTGCTCAAACAATGTATTTCTATGACTAGCTTAAGGAAATAATCTGAGATATCAAATTTTATATTTAGATGTTCATGGTAGCATTATTTATAACAAAACACTGGGAACAGCACAAATATATAACTACAGGTGAATGGATGTGTTAGGAATTGCAAATATTTGATGTACTATTATGCATAATTATAATAATGCAAATCACAATACGAAAAAATAGGGAAATAATTTCAAAATAAGATTAGATGGAATTGCAAAGTCATACAAATAGCATCATTACTATCATGTAATGCAAATGCTGACATAGAAAAGCAATGGAAGGACATACACCTTAATGTAGACACTGGTTATGTTTGGGAGGTTGGATGACAGAGGATTAGGTGATGAGAGTACTGTTCTCTTCTTTCTAATTTTCTGCATTTCCCACAGTCTGTAACAAGCATTCATTTCAATTAAGTTGAAAAATAGAAACATTCCATTTAGATTTTTATTTGAATCTCTCCAGTTCTCAGGTAGCAAACAGAGCCAATTTTAAGCTCCAGCCCCTCTGCACAGGCTCCCTCCCAGCGTCTGAATCCTCACTAACATCCTCCTTAAGCAGCTTAGACGGAAAGCTGGCTCTGCCAGCTCTCTCCCCACCACCAGCTTTTCTGCTCAGCAGGGCCTGCCTCCCCTTCATCTCAGACCTGAGCCGGAATCACAGTAGAACCACTCTCCCTGCGCCTGTGCCCTGCTCCCCAGAGCCCCACCAGTGCTTTCCTTTTCTCCTTTCTTGATTTCCCTTCTGAATCTTCCCTGCGTTCTCATTCCAAGGCCAGATGGCTGATTTTCTGAAACATTCACATTTCTCCTCTGCTGACTTACAACTGTTTAAAGCCCATCACCCACACCTCCCTGCTAACCAGGTTTTTGCCACAGCAGGCAGCCTGGTGGGATTTGGCAAGTGTGGAGAGGGTGGGGACAAAGAAACTGTCTTAAAGGGAAACTGGCCAATACGCTAGTCGGCTTTACTTCATTCATTTGGAACTCTTGGAAAGCAGAGAGTGCTTAATGAGCACCATTAAAGGGAAAGCTGGGTTGTTTAAAGAGCCATCAGTTGTGTTGAAGCTGGTTCTGTAGTTCAGAATTTGATAAGTAGATTTTCCATTTTTGGCTCAAAAAATAGACATCGCTTATGTCAAAATAACCTACAGATGAAGGACTTCACTGACATTTATTTCACATGGGCTTAGGCAGGGTTGGGACTGCTAATTTGCTTTGACTACTGGTGAACCTGAAAAATGTGGGGAAAAAAAGCATCAAGTGTTTCAGAATAGAGGATAACAAAAAGTATCCATCATGCCTTTGGTTTGGGTTTAGACTATTGAAAAATAAATTGAACCTGCTCTGGGCAAGTCACTATTCAAGCTAAACTGAATGACAAATGTAGATAAATACAGAGTCTATGCCTTTAAGAAGATTATAACAGAAGAATATATATGGCAAGCAAAATAAAATTATTCTATTAGAAATGTATGATAATATATATAAAATACTTTCCACGAAAGTTGGCACTGAGTACTCAACAAATTGTCTTTCCCCCACCTACTATATATCCCAAACTAAGCATCACTTACAATGCTTTTAGCTTCAATTAAGTAATTCTAACAATAAGGCAATTCACTATTTCTTATAACAAGTCAGAAGGGAAAACAGTTCCCTAGATGATGGATCAGGCAGGGTCTAGACAGGAAAATATAAATCACTGTAGATTTTTCAAGCAGAGGAACTTTAATATATGGAATTGGTCGCCAAGGTATTGAAAGGGCTAGAGAAGCCAAAGGATGATCTCCTGAGTGTTTATGCAGATAAGAATGCTGGACCCAACATTGCTGCTGCTGAGCCAGAAGCAGGAGCTCGTGGTCCCCTGGATACTGCTGGATACCCCAGCTACCTGCATTCACCTGCTGTTGCTGGTATAGGAGACAACAGTTGTCAGCAGTCTCTCACTGCTCTTAATGCTACAGCCAGAAATGTAAAGAATGACTTCTGTCTTCCTTCTTTCCTCCAACCCATCTTGTGCAAGCGCCTTGCCACTGACAGAAGGTACCAGCTGGCAAGGGAGTCTGGGAAATGCTGTTTCCAGGGTCCTCACGCTCCAGCTACAGAGAGGAGCACGGGAAGATTGGAATGGGGCTAAGTAACAACAGAAAGCATCTGGTAGAGATGGATAATTCAACAGTTCAATAACATCATGAAGGACAAATGTCCTTTTGTCTTTCCTCTCTTCCATCCCCAGTGATGGGTGGCTTCTCCCTTAGGCTGGAGTCTGTGCACACTTCAAGATAGCTGACTGTTGAAGACAACATTCAAAGACAGAGAAGGGAAATGTCCCTTTCCTATGCTCTTTTTAAATAGTGTGATAAACTCCCAGCTGACTTGCTTTCCCATGTCATTGGCTAGAAAATGCAACATAAACTTTCTTAAATTACTAGAAAGGGTTAAAAAATGAATCCTATAGTTATCAAATAAATAACAACTGTATTGTTTCATATTGTCTTCTGGTAAAAAAAAAGATTAATTTATTAAATATAAAATTTTAAAGTACTACAAATCTTTTGTAATCTTATTTTGCATGTCTTTATTTAAAAAATTATTATACGTTAGTATTATGTTACCATATACTCAAAAAGTAGAAGGGGTCTGGCCTTTCTTGGCCTCTGAGAGGCTTTGTGGGTTAGCCTGGACCAGACCAGGGAGACTTCTTGGAAAAACAGGACAATTGGGACTATATCAAGCTACTTTAGCCAATAGTATGATTTAACCAGTAGAAATAAAAAATCTACCAGTGGAGAACCAACCAGGCCAAAAGAGTCTCTAGAAATTACAAAATATCTTTAATGATTTGGTTGCTCACCCTGAGTTCTGATGTCATTTTGGCAAAATGAATAAGAAGAAATCACAGAGTGAGCTCTTTCATGCCAATAATGAAGGCAATGGAAATTGACTTATTTCCATTCCAGCTGTAGCAGCAGAAGTAGGTTTTGCTGCCAACACAAAGCTCCATCACAGTTTAGAGTTGAAATACTGGTCAAATCAAAGGGCAGGGAGGCAGCATTTAGTGCAGACACTACATGTCAAATTGCCAATCACATGCCCAAAGCTTTGCTCCCTGTGTCACAAACACCTCCTTTGAGATTGTTTATCTCCTTACAGCCCTTCGATTAATGAACTATCCATCAACACTTGATAATATTAACAACTATCATCTGTACATTAGTTTGTAAAGTGCTTTTCCTCTTAAATGATTTGATTTAATCTCTATAGCCACTTAGTCAGCTGGCTTTTTACCTGAACAAAAATGAAATTCAGAGTTGGAAGCTGGAAAACACACATAAGCTGTGAAATGAGACTTGAGCCTGTTGAAAATCCAACACTGGATGAGGTTGAGTAAGATACAGTTCTGGCCCTGGGGAAATTTATTTTGTAACTGGGGAAATGAGAAATGTAGATGAAGAAGAAGAGCACAGAGCACGTTGCTAATGTGCTAAAGGCACAGTACATGAGGAAAGTACCACGCAGGTGAGAGAAAGAAAAGTCTGTAATTTATTGGGGTGATCAAGACTGTGCATTTGTTCCTTTTCAAAGTGTGGGTCTGATATTCTGTCAACCTCTACATTATATCATGTGATCTTCCTGCATGTTCTGTGCCCAAGGGCAGAATAAAGGGGCTGGCTTAACTTTCCAATTCAGATAACAGTATAAATACTGTGATTTAAGATAAACCTTAACTCTCCTAGTAATTAAACTCAGATATTCTTTTCAGTGATCACTGTAAGAAAGAATTAAGAGAAATCACACTAATTTAATAATTTGAAGAGAAAATAAAATAGCCAGATAACAAATGCCATAAAAACATAAGCATTCAGAATCTAACTTTCAGAATCTTTCCTCTTTTAAACTGGGATGATCTTCTTCCTCATGCTCGCCATATATAATGGTAACTATTTCTATTTATAGAAATAAATATTTCTTAATCAATTAAAGGATCCTTTCAGAGGATGTATTTCACTTTTACTAGTATCAGCTTATAGTTTATCAATAAAGTTATGAGGCTTTCCTGTGTGAAACAAGCCAACACATGATCTCTTCCTTCTGGTATCAACCTCTAGATTCTTGGTTTTATTTTTGAAATTACCTTTATAAAATTGAGTATCAGACTGATTATTCAAGCTTGTTTTGGTCATTTTTAAATCAGGTTATGAGTAGACATGAGTCCCTCACCACTGAAAAATCTAGTAAGACTATGCCAAAATGACCTTAGAATGCTGAAGAATTGGAATTGGAATAGCTGACTGAACTCACAACTATATTAGGTATCAAGCTTTTTAGGGAAACCACCAACTCACTTCTGGAAGCATTGCTCCCTGAGGTGTGGCTTTCTAGGTGTCTTTTATGTCTGTTGTGCACCCCAGACCCCATACACTGCACTATCTTCTGTTCTGAGGTCATTTAACTGCAATTCTGAGGGTGCTTAGCATACATGTAACTAAGAATAAGACTTTAACAGGACTACCATAGGAGTGAGTAGATACATAATGAAAGATATTTGAATAAAAAAGTTTGTTGTGTGTAAAATAGTCTTTAGCAATAGCCACACAAGTCTATAAAAGAGCTCCAATTATTACTGGAGGAAATAAGCCTTCTAAATTCTCCTAAATTGTATGGATTTTTTTTTTTTTAAAAAGAAAAATAACAACAGCAATAACAACAACAAAAGCTTCTATTGGTTAAAAAAAATCCCTAAGTTAAGACATTTTTGTAGTTGTATCAGAGTTCTGATTTCAGGATTGGTGGCAATGTATGAGGTACTTTAAATTTAGTTTAAACATTATTGATTTGCTCTTTGAAAATGGAAAACTCAGGAATGATGGAACAATAAACAGTCATTACAATAATATATTTTTCTTTGCATATTTTCAAAGTCACATAAGAGAAGAAAAACCTCAAATTAAATCTCAACTTGAACTAAAATAATCCCCAAAGTATTCCTTTCAAGATCCTTAAGTAAATTAGCTGACTCTGGGTTTTTTCTGGTACTCAGATGTGGAAGACTTAACCTCTTTTACACTTGGTTCCCTGAGGTTAGGGCCAACAGATGGCCTATGACTTATTTCAAAATTTTCACTACTAATAAAACAGAAAAAGTACAGAACAATAATGGTGTAAGCTGAAGGCTTACACTATTGACACTGCTTGTATGCATTTTAACATTTTTGATTATTTAAATTTGGTTGCAGGGAGGCAGGAAAGAGGTTGGCAGGCACACCACTAGGATTATTGCACCATAAAAAGTGCCAGGCCAGAGACATCTGAGATTCCCTTTCCTGTAAGAGGCAGTGGTCAGTTTCCCAGTATTACAGAGTAGAATGGATGAAGGGCAAGAAATAATGTGGACAAAGAGGCTCAGGACTGACAGAAGGCTTCAGTTGTCATGGAAGCCATTTCTCCTTCTGCTCTCAACCCACTGCTTATGCACAGAAGCTATGGCTACCTAAAATCAATAGTGTCTTGATGTTCAAAACTTGAGGTGCTAATCAGTGACTGCAGAATCAGTTACACCTTCCTTACATAGAGGAGTTATCTGGAATCAGTGTTAGCAGCTGGCAAGAAACCATGAGAATAATGTAAATGCTTTCACACAATTCAATACTGTGTCCGTTTCTTTTCCATGTTAACTGGAACCCAAAACTGATAGAATCTCCCACTTCTCTTGGAGTTCCTCAAGATCTTTTACTCTCCTTATTACTGGAGACTTAAATTTATAGATAGGAAAGGTATTGCTCTTCAAATCTCCTTCTTTCCCATTTTTTTTGGTCAGAATTAAATTTTGCAAAGACAATAAATGACAGTGAAATGTGGCTGCAAAAAAATAATAATCACTAAACAAGCTGACTCTGGCATTCAAAAAAAATTCTTGTGAAGAGTCTTATATTTGCAGGATGTCAAATAAAATGTGAATGCTGTACTTTGTAACAAAAGATGACAGGGAAGGAAATTAAAGACAAATTGCCAATAAATATGGCGTGCAAAATTTTAAACTTAGTTATGTTATAATTCTACACACACAAACACTCAGCATTTGGTGGATGATCTAATTAGCTCTTTTTGCTGCCCTGCAATAAGGGTGATCCTTTCCCTCCAGGGAACTAGAAGTGGAGGAAAGAACGAAATTTCACTTTGAAGTCCCTTCTTTCTCATATTGCCTATTCAATGGGTTCTTCTTTCTCACAATTCCTTTCCCCATTTGTTTCCATTTTCTTTGCCTGGAACTTCTATTTTCCTAAATTCCGGAGTTTCCACCACATCCTGGACACTGACTTTAATTAAGGGTTAGTGGTTCATCACACAAACATTTTTTGTTGTTGTTTAGAACATGATACATTTTAGTCATTCTTAAGATCTCATCTCAACCTTCACTTCTTCAGAAAATCCTTTCCTAATCTCCTGATCTAGGTCAAAACCCCATTATCCATACTGTATCCCTTTCATTCACATCACTTTTCACAGTTGTAACTTCACATTTATTGGTATCCTTGTCTAATGACAGACTACCAGACCAGACCAAAACTCAGTGTATGTGCAAAATATATGTCTATTTTTCTTTTCCTCTGTATGTGCAGTGCTCAGCACATAGTAGGTGCTCAACCAATATTTGTTTAGCAAATGAATAAACTAGAAAAGTCTTACTGTGCATTTGCTGTCTAACAAGCATCTCAAGAACAAGTTCAAAAATGACATCTGCCGTGTTCCCTTTCAAACTCCCTTCTCCTGTAATCTTCTCCATTTTGGCAAATAACAACTCAGGTTTCCCTTTTCCTTGGGCCCAAATCCTTTGTGTCATCTTTGATTCTTTGCATGCTCTTATACCAGCATGTCCAATTCATCAGCAGTGACAGCTAATTGGCTCAACTTTCAGAATTCAACCCCATTGCTCATGTCCATTGTTAACCTTCTGGTCTAATCCACTATCATCTCTGGCTGAATTAGTGCAGTGGCCTCCTAACTGGTCTCCCTTCTTGAACCCTTACCTCTCAATATTTGTTTCCTCATGACAGAGTATTCTTTTGAAACATAAATTAAATCATATTAATCCTCTCTCAAACCCTCCACTGTTTCTCCATCTCACTTACTGGTAACAGTCCCAGTGAAGGCCCAGAAGGCCCTATACAATCTGCTCCATGACAATAGGGACTTTGCTATATTCTCTGTTACATCTGTATTTCATAGAAGAGTCAAATTACAAAGTATATGCTTGATAAATTTTTGTTGACTGAATCCGTACACCCACAAGTCAGAGGTTATGTCATTTTAAGAAGTACTTTCTTCGCTCTTAAAGTAAAAAAAGCCCATCTAATGTGTTCCAATGGATACATTTACCATTTGGTTAACTCATTCTAAGAGTGTTCAATACATAGCATGATATTATGATATTTTGTTCCAACTCCTGTTCCTGAAAAACATACATAACAATACTTGCAAAGTCAATTTTGACTTGTTAGGACAATCATTACTGCAATCAATATCAGTTCAAACAATCATTCATGGGCATATTATGTCATAAGGCTGACTACTGTGGTTGGTTGAATTTAGAATTAGAAAAAAATTCCATTTGGTAATTTAGTCTGTTTTTAGACATTAGAACAACTGCTCAGCTTGGTGGTGATTTTATAACATTTTCAAATAGTAGAAAACTATAATCCTTGAATATTTTTGGTGGGGAGTTTTCATTTGTTTAGGCATTTTAACAATCAGCAAATTACTAAATCTACAACAATTCTACACCACATCATATGTCAATTTCATTATTGTTTGTCTCCTTAACCTGCTTGTGGTCTGAAAATCTGGTATTGAATGACTTAAAGTCTTAAAGGGAAAGTAGGGTAAGGAGAATGAAGTCACAACAAACCTCTGAAAACAATTATAGGTTGTTTCTTCTACATATACTAACATATGCAAATGAAATGAACACAGTAAATTGAGAGAATAGTGACGGTATTTCATATCATTTAAGTTAAAAGTAATGGCTAATGTACAACAAATTTCCACCTGTCTTTCATCTTAAGATGACTTCCTGAGGTTATTATGATGACAAAATTGAAATTAGGAATGATGAAAGGGGCAGGAGAAAGGTGATGGGTTATTAGAGGATAGGTCTCTGAATTGTTCATTCTGCCTCAAACCCTTTTGATGTCTATATTTCCAAGATTACCTAGGGGTGTTTCAGAAAATTCAATTTTGTTTTCATGGTTAGAGAAGCTTCACTATTTTTCAAATAGAAGTACTGAGGATTGAGCCCAAAGCCCTGTGCATGCTAAGCATGTGCTCTATCATGAGCTATTACCTTCTCCCTAGAAGCTTCATTATTTTATCAACTACATCTCACTCATTCAACAAACATTTACTGAGCACATATTTTGTGCCAAACACTGTCCTAAGTTCTAGGTATGTGAATACTATTACATCTGCCTCAGTACAGAGCCATTACATGTCATTCAGAACTATATCTGGAGGAAATATTTGTCTCATGGAGAGACTGAACCATATTTGAGGCAAGAATAAAAATCTGCTTAATTTGGATTTCAAAAAAATCATAGTTAGCATGAGATTTCCTTAAATTCACACTTTTATTTGCTCCAGAAATTAGGAGGCAGAAAGGAAGAAATTTGGGGATAATTTTTTTTTGCTACCATTTAATACAATCAAAATGTTGTTGAATAAAATGAACTGAGATGTATTCAAAAATCAGATCAAAAATTATATATGCAAAACTTTTTTTATAAGTTATCTTAATGACTGACTTCCATATAATGGATTTGTTATCTATATAGCCAATTTGAGATTGGCATTAAAATTGCTAAAACATAAACAAAACAAAACAAAAAAACAATGGATTGGCTTCTCTTTCAGTAACTCTTGCTGTGTAAATATGGGAAAATGTGATGCAATAGATTAATAGATTTACATGCTGCCATTCAATCTCACTGAATTCAACCCAAAGAAACAAATCTAAGGCTTTTCACTTTTTTAATCACGAAAAAGTTGTGGCAGGAAATTCAAAGAAATTATATATATTCAAGGGTAGAAGAGGAAGCTACTCTGAAAAAAAAGAACCAAAAACCAAGCCAAAAAAATGCAAGCAAATAAACAAACAGGTAGAAGAAGTATCCAAGAAAGTTTTTCAACTACTAGGGGAAAAAAAAGCAAAACTCTATGAACCCTCTGAAAACTGGGGCTCAGAAAAATGTACCACATCCATATTCAACACTCAGATAAGCACATTAGATCCTCAGGCATCTTTTAAAGACCCATATGTTTGGTGCGGTTGCACTAAACAAAGATAAATTTCCAAGGCCTAAAAATGTTTCTTTTCTTTTTTCCTAGGAAGGAGTCTTCTCAAGAAATAAGCAGTTCTTCAGAAACCCTTTCTGACCAAGAACAGCCTGAAGTCCATACTGCTCACCCAGAGCAAACGCCATGCATGCGAATGGAAGATTTTACACCATAGGAGACCAACTTTAAAATAATAAAAATTAGTTATCCTTAAAGAAGATTAAACATATCCTCAAAGCAGAAAACTTGAAACAGCTGAAATTCTGTACATTTGTATGCACACATCTAAGCAGTAACAGTTAACCAAGATGCAAACTATCAAAAACACATCACTGAGCAACCTGGGAATTTTGCTGTCAGCTATGATGCTGCAGAGGGAATCTTACATTATATGTCACCCTGTCTTAACTCTGCTTATTCAAAGGCCTTCACCAAGCACTGATCATTTCCCCAGGAGAATGTTAGCTGTTTTCTTTTGGAGAAGTAAAATTATGATGTACGATTGTATGTGAGACTTAAATTTGTAAGAGTCTTCCTCCCCTCAACACGTGTGTCATAATGAATTTGAATTATTCTTCAAAGTAAATAGCTAAGCAAGTCATATTCTATGCAATGTTCCCCTGACCAATGTTTCAACTAAGTAAATTACAGAGAAGTAACAGTAGGAACTTTAAAGGGAGAATCACTGAATTCAGGAATTTGAAGAAAGAAGGCTGGAAAATGAAGAAGGGCAGTTCTGATCGATTTTCTTGGTCTGTGGGTTAATAATTGTAGCCTGGGTAATTCTAGTCAACCTAAAGAAGATTCAAGTTTAAGTGACTGTGCTGTGCTGGTGGCCCCTGAGGGTCTGTGTTATATGATGTTTTACCTGGAGACATTTGTTTGCTGGTTGAAGGAGAAAGGAGGAATGGGAGCGTGGGCACTTGGAGTGATAGAAAAGGCAGGGATCCTACAGGGGACATGGCATCTTTTCTCTCAGTCTTCGTGAGCTGAGGCATTTTCCATTCATATAAACCTTTGCTCCAAGGAGAGCAGAATTTCAGCAAGAGTTGAAGAAACCATCTTCATGAAGGAGAGAGGCACATCACACCAACTGGGTAGTTGTAGGAAAAGGAGATCTCTTCTTTGCTGTACAGAACAGAACAGGACACCATCCTGGAATTCCAAAGACTGTGGCTTTCCATGACTTCTCCCCAGCATGAGGAAGATTTGACCATTTGATTTTGTAGTGACTAAAGTGTTCAGAGTCTCAGCCTGCTTCTCCAAGGCTCAACTAGCTGAAATCTTATTTTAGAGCCATAATGAGGAGGCAGGAGTCTGTTCAGTGGACATTTGTTCCTTTCATGCCCACGACCTCACCATAGTCTCCTGGCTGCCAGCCACAGGACACAGTTTGCCATGAGTCAAGCATGAGTCTTCTAACAGGTTGGCAGAAAAGCAAGCTTGTGCTGCATTTCCTGGCCTCAGAAATTCTTCCCAGTGCATATTCAAGTTTCCTTGATTAATTCCCCATATGGTCCATGTGGTTAACCATGGTTTTATTTTTCTTAATAGCAGTAAAGAGAGACTCATCATGACCCTTTTTCAAGCTCATCACTCTCTCTCAGACCTATGATTTATTAGGAACATCCTCTATGGGGATGAATGGCTCAGCTATTTGGTAACAGGATATGGAGCTTTTACACGCTGTGAGTTGTGCTGCTCAGTGCCAGATGACAGTTCTGGTAAGTCACTGAAGGAAGTAAGAATCTGTCTCCTTTCTTAATCCACTGAACTGGCCAGGTGGGTCCCAGGCTGGGTCAAGAAGGTGCTAAGTTTCCCTCCATTGCATACCCTCAGTGTAAGAAGAAGGGCATAGGCATTTGAGCCAAGTAGACTTGTTTCTGAATTCAGGTCTATGACTACTGTAAAGGTTCTCAACCAGGGTCAATTTGGCCCCCAGGAGACACTTGACAACGTCTGGAGGCATTTGTGATTGTCATGACTGGGGAGGTACTTTAAGGAAGAGGCCATCCTACTATGCACAGGAAAGCCTGTTTCCCCTTATCCCTGTAGAACAAAGAACTATCCAGCTCAGAAAGCCAGTAGTGCGGAGGTTGAGAAAACCTACCCTACTGGTTGATGCTAAGCAAATTATAAATTTATTTAAGATGAGAGATAATTATTGGTCCTATAGGGTTGTGACATAGATTAAAATAAAAGATACAATAGATATAAAATAGCTGTATTAGTAGGTACAGAACCAAAATAATTCCCTTCCTCTCTTCTTTGGTATCCCAGTACCCACAAGCTCTCTATTTGCCATCCTCCTCTGCTCCCAATACAAGCCTGTTTCTACTTAGCTTAGGCTAAGTCATACTGACTTATTCTAAATTACTCATAGGTAACAAACAACTCCAAAGTCTCAGGGTTTATACCAACTAAGGTTAGTTTCTCACTCCTGTGTCTGCCAGGGCTGGCTCCAGCTCTTCAAAAAGTGAAAGAGCAGCCTCTGTCTAGGACCCTGTGATGTGCAGTGAAAGAGAAAGGGAGAACAACCACACGTTAGCTTTTAAAACTTCCAGGCAGATGTGTCCTACATCACTGTTTTAAGTGCTTGTTATCCACCCCATTGTCAAGGGAGGGATTTTTGACCTAAAGTTATGGGTATGGCTGAACACATGGCACCGACACTGGACAGATGACATCAATAGCAGTTTACTAGGGACATATACCCACGGGCCAAAGGAAGAGGACACTGCATGTGATGCAGAGTCACATGAGGGGTCACTCAAGAGCAAAGTGGGCCAGCAGGGGCCGCAGGAGGCAGGCTTTATAGTGCCAAGAGGATGACATGCCCCTGGTTCCCACAGGAGGATGCCACTGCCTTGTTTGAAGGATCCCATAGTTAGAATTCTATAATTGATAAATTAAGTAATTCTATAATCAGCTAGTTAGAACAATTCCAAGGCAAGGCAAGGAACTGAAACCTGCTACAGAAGGACTGCCTTGGTTCTGTGATAAGGAGGGTTATTTGGCTAGGGGATCTTATCTGAGGAAGCAGGTGGGGAGGAACTTGGGATTAGGCCATTTGAAGTGATACTGATTTTCCAATATTAGCAAATAACATTGAGCCTTAATTTTAGCCCATAACCTAAAATCACTTCTGCTTGCATTTCCCTTGCCCACATAAGTTATATAAAAGATTGAATCAAGTGACAGAGAGTAACTTCAAGATCATTTTATCTTAAGGCAGTGGATTCCTCACTTCTTTCTCTGCTCGTGGACATTTTTGTTGAAAGGGATCTTACCGAAACATCATCATCTACGACAATAATGATGGACTCAACAAAATAATATCAAATAGGCTTGAAGCAGGATAAGGGTCTGGGCATCCAGTGTCTTCCGATCGACTGATAGAGCCTGATTGACCCCATGTTTCACAAATGAAAACACTGATGCTGAGAGAGGGAGCAGTGGCAACACAGTAAAGTTCATATCTTCTGGTGGGAAGCTAGAAATAATACATTCCTGGTGAAATTTCTAAGCTAGAAATAATAAATTCCAGGGTGAAAAGTGTAGAGAGAAAAAATAAGAGGCCAGTGGATCCTTAAAGCATGTATGTATGACAGAAGAAGGGGCCAAAGAGAAGGAGCAGAAGTAATAGAAGAAGGTCTGAGTTATTATGGAGACGAAGGGAAAGAAAGGAGAAAGAGCAAAAGCAGGAGAAAGCAAGGCCAACTCACCCGTGTACTGTCCTGATGACTCCCAGTCTCTCTGTCTAACCAGAGCCCTGAGCTCCAGACTGTGAATCCAACTGCCTGCCTAACATCTGACTTGAACCCTGATAGGCACTTTAGTCTTACAAGCTCAGGACATAACTCTTAATTCTCCACTTTCCTCACTGCTTCTCCTTAGTTTCCCTGACCTCAGTAGGTTGTACTATCTACCCAGTTTCTCAAGTCAAATATATAGACATTAGTCATCGACTCTTCTCTTTCGCTTCCTTCCCATAGCCGATCCATTAGCGACTCATTAACAATGGTCCACCTTCAAAATATATCCAGAATTGGAGCCCTTTCCTGAGGTACTGCAATGGCCTCTTGTCTGGTCTCTCTGCTTTTACTTTTGGCTCCCACAATCCATGTACCTTACAGCAGGCTGGGTGATCTCTAAAAACGTAAATTAAACCATGTCACCTCTCTGACTGAACCTTTCCCGTAATATCCCATCAGCACATAGACTAAAGTTTCAACTCTTTATCATGACCTCTAAAGCCCACTTCATTGGGTCCCAGGCTACCTCTTATAGCTTATGTCCTATCAGGGGCCGCTTAATTCACTCTGCTGCTGCCTCTTCAGCCACACTGACGTTCTTGCCTCTCCAAGGACATACCAAGATTATATTGCCCTATAGGCTCGTACCCTAGGCAATCATGAGGCCTTACCCCTTTCGTCATTCATTCAACTAATATTTACTAGGTTTGAAAAATATAGCAGGCACTGTTTTCAACATTGGGATTCTCATCTGAAATGTCTCTTCCTCAGGAAAGCCTTCCTGAAACTGGCTATCTCTTGTATTATGTTTTACCTCCACATCTAGCTGTGTTATTACTATTAGGGCACTTAAGAGTAGATAAAATTATATCACATATATATTTTTTACTTGTTTTTTTTTTCTCCTTATTAGGAAGTAAATTCTTCTACAATAAAATATGTTCTAGAAACATGAAATAATCTAACATTGAACAACTCACCACTGGGAAAGAATTCAATATTTTAATTATGCTTAAATATGCCATTAAAACCAGACGAAAAGTGTATGCAGTACTGTGGATTATTAGGGAGTAGAGGGCAGAAATTAATTTACTGAGGTAGGAAATTGATCACTCACCACAGTCTATTTCCTGCATAGCCATATAAAATGAATAAACAAATCAAAATGTAAGGAAATATAAAAACACTGAGGAAATGCCTCAACATCCGTGGACTGGAGAAGAGTAGTTTACTTCCTTTGGTTCTCAGACCTAGCTGCAAATCAGAATCTTTTAAGGGTAATTCTTACATATGTAAATTCATCAGCCCCATCCCTGGAGATTCTGGCTCTCTAAGGTGGGGCGGAGCCTAGGAAATGAAATGTTTTAGAAAACCACCCCAAAGCATTCTGATGATTAATCTCATTTGGAAACTTCTGGACAAATAACTTACCCTGTGCTATGTTTTTACTAGATTAAGCAAGTATTTGAATAAACTGGCCAAATGGGCTGCTTTGGGTTTGAACTTGGGCTTTGTTGATCTCAAACTCCAATTCCCTCCCCACCCCGTGGCAATATAATGAACCTTGAATTCAGGGCTATAGAGAATCCCTAGGTTCTATTAGATCCATGAAGGCAAAGTGAAATCCTTGGTTATCTCTTTGTTGGGAATGTTTGCCTTTTCCTAGAATAATTTTATAAGCAAAAAACCCCAAAGCAGGAACTTTCCCTGTCTGACACCATGGCACTAGAGAAATAGTGAAACGAGGAAAACTGGGCACTGACCCTACCCTTCCTTCTCCCCGCACAGACAACTGACCCCTTAAGGAACAGTGTCCTTGGTCAGTACCTACTAACTTTGGAACTCTAGTTTATTTGATTATATGCTGAGATGTGTCAGCAAAAATTGCCATGATTAAATGCATCTAATGCTTTTAAACATCCCAAGAGGAAATGAAATAGGACACGATTCTCACGTTAGTCTTCTTTTTCTAAATGGGAGTTTACTCTCCATGCGGAGGGAGTAAAAATGTGAAATAAAATTCTCTAGCTTACCTCATGCTGGTTTTTGTTGTCTGGGACTCTTTCATGCCCCAGTGGCATTTGCTGATTATATTTATAGGGCACAAGTGATTCTGAACTCACAGTACATTTGGGAAGTAAACCTAATGGGCATGTGAACAGCCAATTGCAGTGTCAGGAAAACTAACTGAGTACATTTCTAATCTTTAAAACTCAAGTTTTCTGAACTATGGATTGGCACAGCAGTACAAGGATTTGAGTTTTATAGGGCTGGATGAAAACTTTATATTACTGTAAAACGGAAAGAAATAAAGATTTTTCTTAAGTTACACCTAGACATTTTACTTGAAGCTAGATTATTCCCAGCTCTAAAGCTGCGCTAAAAATCCAGATCATAGCTATGAATCTAGGTACAGAGAGAGCAGGAGGAGGGGATGGGGTGCGTGTTTAACAATAAGTCCTCTGACAATGTATTGCTGTCCTGAGCCATCAGCAACAGCGGACCAGCTGAAGGAGTTTGTATAGGCCTGTTGGTTAATCTGAAAAGCAAATGCCACCATCAGACAGCCTGCTTTTCTGTGAATCCACTTTGGGAAGACCCTCTGCCAGAAGCTGGAAGCTCTTCTGCTTCTGTCTAATGTATGCAAATACTTTAAAACTCGTTCCTCAGTTCAGAAGGCAGCAAATGAAAACCATCCCTGTGATTCCTCACTCTAGTCTTCGGCATAGGACAAGGGGAACTGTTTTTCCCTCCCAGTCTTCCATTCCTCTTTAATATTCCATCACTCACCTCAACAGGATTCTTTGAGACAGAAATAAGCTTCCCAAAGAAATTTCATCTGGCTCCCTCGCACTGTTGCTTTTGATAGGTCAAAACATAAAACTAATTTGCATGCTACTGCATAATTAATAAGAAGTACAGTAGAACAACTGACAGAAAGTATGAATAAGTACATAAAATGACAAAAGATATCCCTTCATAGAATAAACATAAATGCACTACTAATGGGAGAACATTAGAAGTGACAGAAAAATCTCAGGCAAAATAAAGCCCCTTGGCTACTATATCCATTATTGGGAACCAAGATGTAAGAAATGGGATACAACAGACTAAGAAATAATTATAATATATGGTGGCAAATGCCATAAAAAGGTAACAGTAAAGTACTGGAGTTGTTCAGGGATGAGAAATTTGCTTCCTTAGCCTTGGAGGCTTCCTGAAAGAGGTAACATTTAAGATAAACTTTAAGGTGTAAGATAAGACTTGGCTATGTGAAGATGAAGGTAGGGAAAAGCCCTTCCAGCTAAGGGAATAGCATGGTCAAAGACATGAAATGAAGACAGTGAGGGAATGTATACAGAATAATAAAGAATAATAATTCCTTAGTTTTGTTTTTGTCTTTGGCCTTGGAGAATGGGTGGGGCAGGCTTGGCAATAGGGTGAGCCTGGAGTCTGACACCATGGGGGACAGCCTGAAGGTTGGGTCTACGAGGGCCATGGCAGTGCTGGGGTGGGCCAGGGACCTGGATCAGTGGGAGCCAGCCTAGAGACTGGGGCCACAGGGACTGCACTGACATCGGGGTAGAGGGTAGACCAGGAGCCTGGGTCCAGGGTGTGTTGGCCTTGCATTAGAGGGAGCCTGGGTTTACAGGAGCCTCCTGAAGCTGTAGGACTTGGCCTGGTGCTGGGGTCTCTGGTGAAGTCAGGTGCTTACTTTGCTCTCTTTCCCCTGTGGAGGGTGTTCTTGCCCTTTCTGGGCTGCCTGGCCTTAAGGGAGGGGAAATGAAGATCATGTAAAACTATCTTTCCCACGTCTTCACTATGTCTTTTGTATCCTTCCATGAAATGTAATCCCTCACATGGAATCCTTAGCTCTTGTAAAGGTTTCTTTTGTGTGTGGATAGTTGTTCAAAACAGTGTTTCTGGGAGGGGATGGATGCTAGAAAGTCCTTACCACCATCTTGCTCAAACACTTTAAATTCTGATGGAGTCCAATTGATCTTTTTTTTTTTTTTTCCTCTTGTGCTCATGGTGTCGTGCCTAAGAAGGCTTTACTTAGTCCAAGTTCATAAAGACTTATCCAATATTTCCTTCTAAGAGTTTTATAGTTTTAGGTCTTGCATAAGTCTATGATTGATTCTGAGTTAATCTATGTATGGAGGGTTCAATTGCATTCCTTTGGATGTGGATATCTAGTTGTTCTAGCACCATTTGTTGCAAACAGGATTTTTTTTTTCTCATTGAATAATCTTGGCAGCATTGCTAAAGTCAACTGAACATAAATAATTTTGTATATAAACTTTCAATACTATTCCATTGATCTATTTGCCTATCTTTTCACTGATTTTCCCATGTCTATGTTTCTTCTGATTTCCTTATGTCTTAATTACCATAGCTCAGTAGTAAGTTCAAAATTGCAAAATGTGAGTCCTCTTACTCTATTCTTCTTTTGTAAGATTGCTTGCCTATTCTTGGTCCCTCACATTTTCATATCAATTTAGGATCAACTTGTTAATTTCTATGAAAAGTCTAGCTGATTTTGACAGGGGATGCACTGAAGCTATAGATGAAATTGAGGAGTATTGCTATCTTCACAATATTGCACCTCCTAATCCACAAACACAAGCTATCTTTCCATTTATTTTCTTTTCTTTCATTTTAGTCAACAATGTTTAATAGTTTTCAGAGTTCAGGTTTTATGCTTTATGTTAAATTTAATTCTAAGTATCTTATTCTTTTTGATACTATCGTTAAGTGGAATTGTTTTCTTAATTTTATTTTCAGAGTGTTTTGTTTTTTGTTTTTTTTTTGGTCTGGGGTATAGAACTACAATTGATTTTTGCATATTGCTCTTGTTATCCTGAAACCTAGAGCCTGTTTATTGGTTATAATAGTTTTACAGTAGACTCCTTAAAGATTTTATATATACATGATCATACACAAGATCATGTTACCTGTGAATAGGCATAGTTTCACTTCTTCATTTCCATTTTGGGTACCTTTTACATCTTTCTCATGCCAATAATTGCCATGGCTAGAATTTGCAGTACAAAATTTAACAGAAGTTGCAAGGGTTTCCTTGTTCTTGATCTTAGGGGGAAACATGTAGTTTTTCACCATTAAATATGATGTTACCTGTGGGTTTTTCATAATACTCTTTATTAGGTTGAAGAAGTTCTAGCACATATTACTCTAAAAATAAATGCAAAAATGAATAAATACTTGATGAATTGACTTGAATTCCATGGCACATCTGTGTATGATACCACCCTTGACCTCAAAAAAGCAATTGAATTCAGAATCTTTTGAGAAAGTAAGTTAAAAACTTTAGGCCATCTATTTTACCCAATTTTTTTTAATGTTTCCTTCTAACCAGCCTGTTACCTCTTTATTCCTCTGTTACTCTGGTTTTCATTCTGGCTATAATAATTTTAATGATATAATCATGTCTCTAATGATGACTCTAATGCTAATGCCTAGCAGTTTTCTTCACATTATTCATTATCGAAGCCTGATAAGCTCCAGGTGAAGAACCAGGGCAGTTTCTTTAGAAAGTAGAAGTGGTAGCCATTAATGAGGCTTAGCCATTTTAGGAAATGAACACTTGATCAAATGAAACCCCAAGGAGACTATCGTCTGGTAGCTTCTTACAGCTTCTACTAACAATGAGAGTTCAATTAAAGTTACACCAATGGATAACACTGAAACATCAGACAGCTAATTTTAAATAAAACTTATTGCAAAAAATACATCTACTTTTATAAAGAGTGGGTACCAGGAGAGCTGCTGCATAAACAAGATTGTTCATGGTCAGTTGGGTAATCCATATAACACAGACATACATTTACTGGAATTTTCCATTTAATACTTTCAAACTAGGTAACTAAAACCACAGAAAGCAAAACCTTACATAAGGGAGGTTGCTGTACATTAGATGACCATATCTTGTCATTTTCTTAGCCAGATTACTTCCTTTGCCTTTTTTACTTACTGCCCCCATCCCTTAAGTTGAATTCCTAGATCAACACTGGCAGCTTCCTAGGTTCTTAACTCAACCCTTGCCATCACCAAATATTCTCCAGTCTTTCCAGAGAGATTTGCTGGGACCAGGTGAAATTGGGTGTCTCCCCATATACACACACACATACACTCATGAATATAAACATGACTGCTCATGAATATTCATATATATATCTTCTATGATTCCACTCACTTAGCTGGCCTACTAATCAGTAAAGACAAGTCACCATTTCTTTGTACATAAAATCCTATTTGAAATGAGAAGGTGTAAATATGTTGCAAAGTTCATTGGGATTCTTTGAAAGAGAGGTCCCAAATTAAACACTTGACAATGGAAGTTTGAGGAGGGGATAGCTATCTCTTTACTATCAAATTTTTTTTCTTTTTAAACTAGATAGTATAGAGTTTTGTGAGAGATCTCTGCTAAATCATAAAATACGTTTTCCTGCTTTCTGGATTATTAATTAAGTGTAGAGTAAAACTGTAAGTGATTTTTAGGGAAATACATTTGAGATTTGGACCAAAGAAATAGGAATTATAATTGTTAGGATAGGCATTCTAGCAGATAACAAATTTTACCTTCTTAATTTTGCCCTAGCCAATGTTAGTAATACCACTGAGTCAGAAAGTCAATTTCCAAGCGAGAGTCATGTAACTTTTCAATTATTAGATGATACAAAAAAAATGCTTTTAAAAAATTGGAATTTTTCTCCCTGAATAACAACAAAAAATTTGTTTTTTAGTAGCTATCTAGAAAATTCCCAACCAACATCATACTTAGCTAAGAGAAAGTAATCAGAAGATTTTGAACATAAATGCTCATAAATGTTTGAAATAAAAAGATTTGAGATGGTAGCAATCCTTATTTACATTTGATGCAAGTATATATAATTGTGGTTCTAATATTATATTTGTAGGCTCAAGTACTAAAACAAAAATGTCTGTCTTCCAGGTGGATTAGAATACTTTTTTAAAAAAGCAAGAACAAGGGTTCCTAAATAAGTGATCCTTGAGTAAAATTCAAAGTGCCTATAAAATTGGATAATAAAACCAGTACATTATTATTTCACTAATTATAACTAAAATTAAGTATTTTCTTCAGTTATGAATTAAAAGCAATAATCCACAAAAGTATTAAAAAAAAACTGTGACCATAATGAGCAGGAACTGCAGATTTTTAAAAATATCACTTTATATTTGCAGACAGCTTGAAATATTTTCATTTGCTACTCTGAAATTATAGTAGCTATTAGACTTGGCAGTAGATCTTTTATGTAAAGCATTAATGAGGAAGCACATATAATATACACTACAAATTCAGTTTTTTAAAACGTATTTTGATAACTATTGCAAATAATATATGTAATTACATGTGAGGTTTTTTATTACTTTAAAAATATTTATCTGGAAGTGTTCTATTGGTATTACCAGGCTGCTAAGGGGTTCATAGAACCTACAAAAGAACCCCCAGTACAGAGGGAACAGGAAAGGAGGCTGTTTATATGTGTCTCTTGCCTGGACAGAAGGAATCTGCCACACACCTCACCACGGGTCATCTAGCAGATACCTGCCCTTGTTCTCTCTTTTAATCTCTCCTTTGATTCTTCCAGGTGGTGATAGACAGCTAATTGAGAACCGCTTTCAAGATCTTATTTCAGTTTTCATCAGAGAAGCAAGAAACAGAAAATTAACTCTGGCTTAAACAGAAATGAAAATGAACAGCTCACATGACAAGCCCAGAGGTACAGTAGCTTCAGAAAGGATCTGTGAAAGTGACTCTGGCCAGCACATGCAGATACTATAATGTCTAGCAGAAGTATAAAGGGAGTGTCTCCCTCCAAGTTTACTACATGAAGCAAGAAAATATTTCCGAGAACCTCGCATAATGGTTTCCTTCATGTCTCACTGGCCAAGACTAGATCTCATTCCTATTTCTAAACTGACCATTGACAAGGGGACTCTGAGCCTCATGACTGACTTTTGAGGGTGGAATGGATACTGTAGACTCAATCTCTAAGACCCAGTAGGTACCCATCTCATTCAATCTCTTTTTTACTAGAAATATAACCATCAAATTCTAGTTTCAAATGAATATAACACAGTGCTTTTATGAGGGTGACAAATAATAATAAAAATCAAGCAGACAAATATAGGGCATTGCAAGCCTAAATTATGTACCTAATTTTCTTCTACTGGGTTACATTTATTTCATTTATCTTTGGGCAAATACCTTAGTCATTAAAATCTCTAGCTTCTAGATGAGAATTACAAGGTGAACCCACTCGTGGCCCTATAGAGATGCTCTAAAGGTAAATGTCACAGTCTGAAAATAGGCTGAACTCCTCTGAAAATTTTCAGGCCTCTCGTTGTTCTTACTGACAGATAAATCTTACTGACAAGGAGCTTCCCAAACCAGCAGGTTTAATGCCAAGGCTAACCAGGCAATGTTGGGTCAGAATTCCCACATTTTCAGGTTTTCACATCATGGAGTGTCTCCAGTTTTCTAAGTAAGAAAAATTCTACAAAGTGAGAGAATTTTCATATACTTTAATTATAATACATAACTTAGCATTCTTAAGAATAAGACGAGGTATCCAAACTTAACAGGTAAAACTGAGATGTATAACTCCAAATCATTTGAAACTTGAAATTTTCAAATAAAGGTCAGGATTTTTGTGAAATCATGACCCAACATGGACTTCATACCACCGGACTCAGAAAGCAAAATTTGAAAATTAAAGAAAAATATGGTGTATAATGCATAATAATCTGCAAACTTCATTAAAGAAAAAAGAGAGATTTGTTCTTAGGAGTAACTTAAAGAGACCTATCTTAAACAAAAAGGAAGCAGAACAGGCAAGTGGAAAAGCATAGCATGTACTCTGAGAATACATCCCATAGAAGAGTGGGCAGAGCGGCACCACAGTGTCTCAGGGCCTTGGTGGAAGCTGGGGTCTGGATGCACACATTACAGAGGTGAGGGTCCCTATGCTGCCTGCTGTGGGAATGATGGGAGAACTTGTGGAAGGGAGGTTGCACTGTCTCTTTTCTGGACTTCTCTAGTAATGCTGATTCCAAGCTGTTAGACCAGGCTATGGCCTTGTCTCTTAGTGGTTGAGGGAGACCACACCTAGTACTCATTCTAATGAGCTGATTTTGAAATGCATAACCCCTCACATGCCTAGGTAAGCTCTTGCTTTATTTATGTTTCTCCACAGCTGGTCTATAGGGGAGCCAAGGGGAAAGGAACTTAGGTGTTGGGGACACATGGTGATGTTCCAGGTTCTGTATCCTTAATACTTTTTCCTCTGTCTCATTCTCCAAAACCCTTGCTCTCCTCACCTGACACCTTCCCTAGAAAAACTTCTTACTTCCTGCCAGGCTAGACTGGGTGATGGTTTTCTGGAGTTTCATAATACTCTCTATGTACTTTTTAACAGGGTTCAAGTGGCTTTGTTTAGAATTTATCTAATATTTGTGTTTCTCTCTCATGCCAGAATGTGAGCCCTTCCAAGACAAGTTTATACCTTATTTATATTTGTATCCAGCCCCCAACTGAGTGCCCAGCATGTTTTAAGTGTCGGGTGATGTTTAATCTCATTAAACAGAGATTGCCAAAACAATAAAATGAAGCGGCTTCATTTTTCCAAAAATGTCCTCAGAGCCCTCCCAACTTATTCCCTGCCCTCTTCCACTCTAAAAGGGACATCAATCAACATGTTTTGGTGCAATGTTTTAGTGGTTTGCCATAGGCACTTGAATGGTAGTTTTTGATAAGAATCCAGAAAAACAAAAAGAAAAATCTCTACTGTTTCAGCTAAAAATGCATCATCAAATCCATCAGACTATTAATATGCAGCTAGCATGATAACCAGGCTTCAGTACTAAATGTCATTATGATTTTTATTCACTCTAAGGTCATTGGTATCAATCTCTCAATAAATCAAGTCAAATTTAATACATATCAAAGAACTTGATTAATAGTAAAGAGACACTATCAACTAATAAAGGTTCCAAATTTGGGTTTGAAAGAATCTGAGACTAAGAAAATCTACTGAGAGGAAAACTATTTGAAAGATATTTTTAACCTGATGGAAAAAAGAAGCGAACTAAAATTATACCATCTATTATAATATTTCAAGCTAAAACATTTGAATTCCTTTTGAAGGAAAGGAACTAAAAATGTAACAATCTCTTTAAAGAGTAGAAGGTATGAGATCCTCTAGTCTGTCCATGTCAATTAGTCTCTACTCAAGTCTAAACAGAAGGCAGAAAATTGAGCCATTAGGAGGTGCTGTGGGGATTTTAGGGAGGTGAAGGCAAAGACTTCGATATGAATAGTCAGGAACTCTTAAAGCAACATTGGCTAGATGCCCACAACATGCAGGGAAATCATGGTAGCTGCACTGAAGGGGAAGGACTGAGCACAGGCAAGACACAGATGTTTGATGCTTTTCAACATGTGGGCCTTCCATGTTCCTTCATTTACATCCTCTTGTCTGAGAACCAAGGGCAGAAACCAGCCGGAGTCTCCTGATATAATAACTAGGTCCCAAAATCTGACTTCTTTAGTTGTGGCCATTTTAAATCTATTTATCTGTGATGGATATACCTTGTACAAATGGGTATTTTTAGCTAGCAAAACAAAGTTGTGAAGATAATATAGTAGCTTAAAGTTTTACTTATCTCAAGTGCAATATTTATGTTGAGCCATAGATTTCAATATCTTCTTAACCCAATGATATGGTTAATGATAAAACTGTCTAGAAAGTCAGAGGGAGTGCTATATTTGAGCAGAAGAGGATTCTTTATACCAGGGGACAGCACACTAAAGTATATTCATTCAGAGGATTGCTCAATATGCTCCACTGGGAAGAAAAACATTTAAATTTATATTTTTATTTACAGTATCCTTTAAAGTCAGCTTGTAGTACATAATGTATTAGTATAGTAGGGCATATTTAAATTTTATAAATAAATAAATTTACATATATTGGAGTTGCTTGTGCTATATTTTTTGTTTGTTTTCCTGATAATGATATGTATTGCTCTTCAAACCTTGCCATCTTGATGGCTACCTACATTATCTTATGCTGCAGAACAGTCTCTCATTCTGTTCCAACTTCTTTACAGGCCCCGGGCCTGGCTGTTTCTGCTCCATTTCGGTAAATATTTAAGAACCTGGTTAAAAGGGACATTTTTTTTTTTTTTTTTTAACGTAGAAAGAACACATGGCTGATTGAGCTAGGATATCTCTGTCATCCATGAGTTATCAGTTCAGCAATATTGATCTGTATAGAAATTCTGCACCAAGTTACAGGTTGAACAATGGCGGAGTGGTTATGCTTCTAGATACAGTGCCTAGGAGTGCACGGTATATTTTCCTCTTTATAATGATTTTTTTTTCTACTCACTTAAAACCGTCAGTTTGAAATGATAATCTTTTCCCCTGGTAAAGAATGCCCTCCCTGTCTCAGTCTGCCTAGGGAATACAGTTAAAACCATTCAAAATGGAACTTCAATATTATAAAAACACACATTTAAAAATTTTTATAAAAATCTCAGAATCAAATTATAAAAGTACAGCATAGGGATAAATGGAATCCAATTTCAAAAGGGCAGAAATGCACCCTGACAAAGCAAGAGGAAAGCTCACAAACTATTCAAAATAGAACCCACTGGAATGTCAAAATAGTTCTCAAATTCACGTCCTTGTGCTGCTAGTGTTTCATAAAATATTTTCTATAAAATATATTAGCAGCGACTTGACCCATTTTTTTTAGTAGCTGTGGGTTGATGAGAGGCCTACGATAACTTAGAAAAGGGAAAAGGACTCTTCTGGTTCAGGGACTAACTGCCCAGCTGAATCTTGAGATGAGGACGTGGACATTTCTACCCTAGCTCCAAATCCACATTACGAATTAGGCTTATAAAAAGAGAGGAAAAAATAAAATCCTCTTCTCTTTGCATCCCTTTTAGTGACAGAGAATGGAGTAAACAGTGTCAGGAGAGAGGGAAGAAATCAGCCTGCGATTTCCCCCTTTATTTAAAGACGATAATCTAGGGAGACCCCCATTGTATTATGCTCCTTTTATGTTCTTTTATCAGGGGAATTCAGCTTGAGTTCCTTGTTATGCCCAGCTTCAAGAAATTATATAAATGTAGAAAACCTACAGATGTTACCAAAATTGGTATGGCCTGGTCCAGGGGCTTGAGATTCCAATAGGATCACAGTATATTTATTAATTTTTTTTCAATGATTAAAGTGCAGGCTGACTTTTTGCACCACTCACTCATTTAAATTAAAAAAAAAATCACCTACATATGCTTGCCCAAAGGAAAATGTGAGAATATCAAGTTAAATAACATGGGCAGAATGCTGGTGATTGTTTTAGCTGAGTGATGATGATTTCTTATACTCTTCATGTATGTTGATGTTCTAAATTTCTCAAAAGAATATGTTTTTAAAAAGTAAATTCAGTGGCAATTCTGTGAGTCACTACACTCAATGAGCTGTGCTCCAGAAGAGGCATCAGATACTCCCTCACTGGGTTTCATTTCCTGTCTGCTTTCAGAATGAGACCATCTCCCTATGTGAAAAGTAAGGCCAGGATTCTATGTGATGTGTTTTTCATACAAAATGGATGCCAAACGAAAGCCAACTCGTCTTCATCTGATGCTCAAGTCAAGACATTCCAGTTTGTTCTAGTGCTAGAGATAATATCTGCACATGCCTAAGAGTTGGAGGGAAAAAGAACTTTAGTGCAGTAAAAGAGAAAGGATTTCAAAGGTGGTGTTTGCCAAAGGGGTTTTCAAGGGAATGCCACTGTATGTGAATTTTGCCTTATGAATTGACTTGAGACCCTATATCCTTTTTGAAGTATCACCCCTCACCCATGCCAACTGTCCATGACATGCTTGGGGTCAGTACTTCAGAAGCCAAAGAGATCAAGAATCTCATTAATCTCTCATATTAGTCTGGCCTAATAATGCCCCATAATGTCACTGTTGAAAACTTGCTCTGTATAGTCCACAGCTATTGTTTCCAGGGTCGAAAGGGGTTTCCAGCCTCCTTTTTTCCTGTTCAAAGGTAAATTCAAATCCTTTCCTCCCAAGAAATTTCTTCACTCGAACTGAACAGTTTTAACCACTGAACCTGTCTCCGTTACTGATGGTTAGAGCTAAGAAAGAGAAATGAAAGGGTGGGAAGGCACCAGCTTTATTGTTTTCAGAGTCTGAGAGCAATCTCCTACTTCTTTCCTGGAACAAGGCCCTGGGCCTGAGATAACTAACTAGGCTCCAGGGTTCATTTGAATTAAGAGTAAACAAAGTTATTCTTTAATCTCTGCAGTGAACCGAACCATTTCAAACCCAAATTGGCTGAAACTATTAAAAGAAGACAAATGAAACAAGAGAATCAGAGAAGCAAAGAGACTTAGGGTCATCTAATATGGGTCCCTAAGGATGCAGGCAAGAGGTGTCTGAAAGAGCTCTGGGAGGTAGAGAAGCTTGTCCTGAAAAATCCATGACCAAAATATTAATATCTGGGCATAAATGATTCATTCTAATGCAGTTCAAGACATCATTTTTATATTGTATCCAAGAGAGGCCAAGGAGTGAAGGAGAGGCAGACTTGAGTGGTAAATGGGATTGGACACACCCTCTTCAGCCTATTTATTGTATTTCCATGGGTGGCCTTCCCGAGTCATTTCTACTATAGGCTGATAGTTATTATGAGTCGTTTTAGAACTAGTTTTCATACTGATGAAACTGTGTGCCTATGTGTTTCTGTCTAGACAGAACTATTTTAAATTCTCAAAACCTCTGCCACTTATTAGTTGTCATCTTAACTCATTACTTAATCCCTCTTTATTTTTAAAACAGAAGCTAAGATATACACATTGAAGTTTGCTGGGGGCCTTAATTTGGAGAATATTTGTAAAGCAATTTAACTCATGGAGAACACTCAGGAAACCTTCCCCATCCCCCATCCTACCATTAACACTGATACTCAAGGCATCAGAATCTATCTTCCACCTTTACCTCAATTCCCTTAATTTTCTTTCTTTCTTTCTTTTTTTTGCAATGTAAATTTGCAAACTGAGCAGTCTTCTCTCAGTGAACTTCTATTACAGTAAAAATGAATAAGAGAAACCTACATGGGTCTAAAGAAAATTAAGCTGTGGAGGTATAAGAAACATGGGCTTTATTTCTCTGGATCTGAAACAGCCAGGTAGTTGGATTAATTTAGCCAAGCACTGAGTCCAATCAATAAAAAAAATCATTAGTTAAGCAATTTGTTGAATGATCGGTTGTAGTAATGTCATCAAAAGAATTCTAAGCAAAGGTTTTTTTGTGAACATCTCGTCTTTAGCATTCCTACTTCTCCTTTCTAAAATTTTTGTTCTCTTATGTTTTGGGGGGAAGTTAGAAAATTGTAAAATAATATTAGCTCATTGTAAAACAAATAAGCAAAATAAAAATACATAAAGTCAAAAATGAAATCTCCATCTTACTCTAGCATACTCTTTGGAAAAAGTCATAATAACATTTTGGTGCATATCTTACAATACTTTGTAAATATTGTTCTTTAATCTGCTTAACTTAACATGTTTTGACCATCTTTCCAAGTTACTGCATAAAGAACTACTTCATTCATTTTAACTGCAACTAGTATTATATTTTTAAATATACCCTGCCATATTCAACTGATCTGATCAATGCACATCTTCTTACTCTTATTTGATGAAATTCTACTGAATCATTCATTTCATGGGTTTGTGTGTCAGAGGAAAAGTAAGAATGTTCCTGCCAAAGGTATGTCTTTGGGTCCCTGAGAACTTGGAGGCTCCAGTGACACATGTAACCACTTAGAAAGGCAAAAAGTCTCACTGGGTAATATGATTTTAGCCAAGGTACATTTTTGTGGGCTAACAAGCATTTCTGTGTGCTTGATAATTTTTGGAAACACCTCAAAATTCTGTTAAATTTACTATATATTATCTTTAGCTCTCAAAATGTTGTTGTTCGTGATCTGGCTCCTGTCCAGCCTCAGTTCTCACTCCTTCCCCACGTGCTCTGCAAGCTGCAGTCATCCAACTGCTGGCTGCCATGCAAAGAGGCTATACTTCCCCCCTTACCTCTACATATGGTGTGTTCTATGTCACAACCCCCTATTCTCTAGTCTCTCTACTGAATTATTACATGTCCAAAGCCTTTGATACTGTTTCCCTTGTAAATTGCTCTCTCTCCTCCTCTTGTACCACATCACGAAACTCAATGATTTTCCCCTCTCCACTTCCATTCCACCATATCTATTTCTCAGATTAAATATTTTTTGTCTCCTATTATAATAATGTGTTCAAGTCTGGCTTCTTTTCTGCAGAACCAGATTCTCGAGGGGAGGGACTACTCTGTCAGTGTTTAGTTAGAGAAGGAATTACCTAGATGTCGGGTGACTTGACTAAAAAGGGCAGCCACCTTGAGATCCTCTCCTCAACCTGCATAAGCTCCAGATGAGAGAAAATTGACAGGATACTACTATGGTGTGGAAGTGCATGTGGACATTTTTATATGATTGTTATTTCAAAAGTTGCCTTTTCCGTTCAAGCTGCCATCACACTGAGAATTATGTCATCCATCCTTTACTGTACACATTTCCCACTGCTAAGCAATGCTCAACAACGTACTATAGCATCCAGTACAATAGCAAGTTCCATATGGTTCCTCACACATTTACTTTTACGTTCATTGGCAATTTAGAATGGTATTGTTCATTATATTTCAGATGTCAGCCTGGCTGGAGCCTATCCAAGGATGTGTACTTGGACTGTCAGAAAGTGAAAGGCTGACATTGGGCATGACTCATTACCATGTGATGGATGTGAGAGAGCATTTCAGGGGAAAATTAGCTTTAATCAGTGTCAGTAGATGTCATGCAATTTTTTCCCAGCACTGATAACGATGCATCAATTCAGAAATGACAGCTGCTGGACACCAGGTGTTATGTCCTTTATGTTTCTTCCTATCACCAAGCTCCAAATTCTGGTCATTGATCTAACTTGCTTCTGGTTTTGGAGGATCAACAGTAATAACGACAAAGATTAAAAAAACATAAGGATCTTTTCTACGGAAATTGGGTATGTAATCACAGTGATGATCATAACCTTAACTATATACAGGGAAGGCTCTCTGCTTTCTGGAAGATCACATGCAATAAGTAAGATTTTGATTTCTGGAGATATTCCTAAGGGTAACACCTTATGTACTTTCTAATAGGTTGTCTCATTTAAGTTTTGTACAAGCCCTGTGAGGTAGATCAATATCATCATCTCTATTTAGCATCTGAGACATCTGAGGTTCACTAAAGTTAATAATTAAGTGGTATGTCCAACTGAGAATCAGTGAGTCAGGAGGACTCAAACCAAGATGTTCTGCCCCCATGGCTTTTCAGAGTCCTATTCATGACAGAAAAATCGGGATCAAATAATTCAAGAATCCAAACTGCAAATATTCCAAAAGAGCTCAACATAAGAACAGATATCAAAATAAAGAAGCTAGAAGAAGGCAACTTTCCACTAGTTTTTCATTTTCCTAACATTGACCCTATAATTCTGGTATCCTAAAAAAAGCCCAAGAAATAGAAGCCACCTCTACCTTCCTCCAAGATGCCACAGAAGCACCTTAATGAAGTATTAAGAGCTCTACATTTTTTCATTTTGTTATTACCACATAAATACTGTCTATTCAGTTCTTACCAGATTAGTTCTATTGGTGGTTTCACAAAAGAAAAGAGCTATAAATGTATCTCTTTATAATGTGGCTTTGCAAATAGGAAACTAAGCATTTCTACTGATGGTGCTATAAAGTGTGAACAAAGCTATTTTCTCCTCAAGGGATAGAGCCTCTGAGGATGTCACTAGGTAGACAAAAACCCGAGGAATTATGATGATATGCTACCATATCCTTGCCCATATGATCCCTAGTATGAAATCCTTTCTCTTCCTTTCTCTATTACTTTCCTTCTCTTGCCATGCCTTAACTCTTGAGAATGAGAAATCAGAAAACCATGGCTGTTCCAATTTATTGGGGTTTTTAAAGACACCTTCCAGGGATCCCCAAAGGTCTTCAACTGTGTGGCTGATGGATTCCAGGATCTATCAGACTGGCACAGCTTCTTGCTTTCTAGACTCATTTTTGAAATACAATAAATAATTCCTGAGCACTTTGGCAAAAATTTGATTCTAGGAGGTAGAATAGGTAAAAACTTACTCAGTAAACCACAAAGGCATGGCTTACACTTTTTGTTTGCTTTTATTAAAATAAGGTCAGGAGTCAAGCAGATCAAGATAAAATTACATATACTGTTGCTTCCCTTCAGCAAAACATTTGACAGTGTGATTATCCTTGCCTTTGGAACAACATGGAGTATTACCCCTTGGATGATAATATAGTTAGTGTATACGTAGCTTGTTAAATTATTTTGCCAAATATTTTGATTATGTTGGAAGAAAGCTTTGTGTATATTGTTATATCTCAGAGAAATATTAGAATATCCTCCCCCCCCTCTTTTTTAAAGGAAAAACTATTTGTTTCTGACAATAATAAATGCTTACAGGGTCATTAAATTTTCAGGAAGTCATTTTCAGGAGCCTGGTAATTGTTAACAAATCATTTTGAAGTAATACTTTAAACTGTGTATTGGTGAGAATTGATTAATTAATGGTAATAAGTTAATATCTATAAGAGGGTTTTTTAAGGTAATGAAATAATTGCTAGGTGCTGGGTATATGGCTGATATATTCTTCAGTTCATGACATTTCAATATTTAAATATGTTTTCATTGGTTGTTAAAGAAGTTGTTTAAAATATATAAAAATAACTAGATCCCTGTGTAGCTTGTGACACCACTGGTAAAGCTTGAGGCTGAAGTAAGACACCAGATCTTGGACTTTGCCTTCCAGAGAACAGGGAAACAGCTGACCAATGTGAGAGCACAGCATGGTCACAAAACTGATTTTATCCAATGGGATGTGAACAGAAGTAATATGTTTCACTTCTAGGACAAAAAAGCTAAGAAGTGAGTGTTCTTTCTCCATGTTTTCTTTTTCCTTGCACCAGTCTGATGTACATGAGCATGCAGATCTTGGAAGCCACATTATGATGATGATTAGAACCATAAAATGGATGGGACCTGGGTCCCTGAATCATTAGGTAAAGAATTGCCCACTGACCCAAAACTGTTATCAGACTGTTTCGTGGGTGATAAACTTTTGTTGTGTTAAGACAATGAAATCTTGTTTTCTTATGTTTTGCTTTCATTGGAGCTGGTGTTACTCTAAGTAAAAAGGTCAATGCTCTGTGAAAATTACTGCTTTGCCCATTAAAATGAGGAGAGACAATCGGATAGCACATTGAGTTCTAGATGTAGTGGTCTGTACGTGACAAACTCTGGCTGGTGACAACTCTCTCACCTCTTAGAAAATAGATGACTCAGTATCTGGAAGATAAAGACTGCCAGGGCAACTGACCTCTTTGGGTTTTTTTTTTTTTTGCTTCTTTTTTCTTTCCTTTTCTTTCTTTTCTTTATTCTTTTCTTTCCTTTCTTTCTCTTTTCTTCCTTCCTTCCTTTCCTTTTTTTCACCAGCTGCATGAATATTAGGCAACTGAAAACATTTTCTGTTTTCAGTTGGGCTAAAACATTCTACACCAATTTCAAGAGTCTGGGACCTAGAGATGATAAGTTCTGGAAATATACGTTGTAACTGTTTGAATGTCAATTTGTCCCATATGAATTATTTTCTTACCATACTACAGCATGCAAGAGCCAGTATAGGTGTATTTAAATATTTCATCAATAACTTGGATGTTGACATAGAGTATATTTTACAAGTCTGTGATACAGACAAAGATGAAAGGGAAAGCTGAGTAGATGAGTGAATACATCATTTGCTTTCATGCTTCCAAGCTGTTGCCTAAGTTTTTTATTTGACCTGAAATTCCCTTATCCTTTCTTTTTCATCTAGGTAACTCATATATATCTTTCAAAATTCATCTCAACTGTCACTTCCTCCAGGAAGCCTTCTGTCTTCCTACCAATAACTGCCTTACATGGCTTATATTTGTATTTTCTCAGGGCCTTGCACTCACATATAGCCTGTAAGTCATTGATTTTATTTATTTTTTTGTTTAGTGTCTATAATTTTTCTTATGGCAGACATTTTATCTTATAAACTCTATCTTCAATGTCTAGCACAGAGTCTGGCACTCTGTTTTATATCCTGTCATGTTCTAAGATTAATTGGAACTGAATGAATGAAAGATCAAACCTTGACCTTAAAAAGAACCAATAATCTCAAATGATAAGCTCAAATAACCAAGACAAAACAAAATTAGTATCAAGAAAAAAATTTTCAAGATTTAAAAAAATAAATACAAACAAAAAACAAAACAAAAATACCCTCTACTGAGAATAAAGATCGCGGAATTCAGGGCTTTATAAAAATGAATGTAAAAAGTATCTGGAGTTTCAGAGAACCAGAAACTCAGAAAAAAATCAAGTAAGAGATGGTACATAAACACAAGCTCAGTTCTGAGGAGAGTGCCATATGTTCTCTAGGGTGAAGGCACATCTGCAAAATTCTTTACAATGACAGGTCCCATCACTCAAGAGAAACCAGAAGATGCCCCAAAGACAATGACCAGAATGGTGACCAGGACAGATCTAGGATTCTTTAAAGGAAGTCATTTCAATTATATGGGGGCTCTCATGTATAAAAAGGAGTTGAATTACTTCATTGGATGCAAAGGTAAAAACTGGGACAAATACATAATGGTTGCAGAAGATGGGCTGTGTAATTTTGTTAAAACATATTCTAATAATTAAGGCTTTTCAAAAATATCTAGAGCTACTTTGGGCAAATCGCAGAGTTTGAGCAAAGGCTCAATAATTTTCATCAGAGTTGTGAGAGAAGAGATTCCTGCATTAGGAAGAAGGTAAACTATAGATACATTTAATTGTCCTTCACAATCTGAATATTCTAGGTTGGCTACTATGAGTCAGACCAATCAGATCCTATTCTAGTGTGTGCATAAAACTGTTATTTTTTTCCTGTCTCTCTTGACATCTTCTTCCTTTCCTTCCACCTTTGTTACCTTTGTCCATATTTTCTTTATTCTCTCTTCTCATTAATACTTACGAGTAATTACTATCAGTCAGGCAATCTAGTAAGCACTGAGTTCAACAATGAGCAAGTTAGACAAGGTTTCTACTCTCACACAGTTCACAGACCACTAAGAGGTATAAACAGGTAATAAGTAAACACAATAAATCTTGTAAAAAGCTATGACAGGTGATTTGGAGAGTTCTCTGGGAGCACGTAAGAGTAGTTATTAACCCAGTCATAGAGTACTCAAGGGAAGTGACGATGAATTTATGGGCCTCTTGAAAGCAAGTTTAGCCTGGCCAGTAGCATTGGCACGCAGACCCAGTGTAAGCTGCATTCACCTGCTTCTTTGTATTGACTTTTTTCCAGGATGCTCCAAGCATTTTCTAAATTGATTTCTTTAATCATTAATCATCATATATTCCTGTGAGGGCAATATACATCATATCCTTTTACCTCCATCTGAGAATCACCAGTGCAGGTATTCTGTGCTGGGCAAGTGAGTGTGAGGAGGAGAAAGAAAGAGAGCTGCAGAGAGAGGGAGGAAGACAGAAAGAGAGGAGAATTACTTAAGTCTCTCAGGAGACATTGCCTCTTGTGAAGAGGTAGATTTTAATTTCAGGACTGGGTGTAAGCTAGCCTTGAATACGTAATGGCTAACATGATTGCCTACCGAGCTACTGTCAATCCACATTTGAAACTCATTACTGTAAATTGCTTTGGGATACCTTGAGCATGAAAAATGCAATAAAAAACAAAATCTATTTTGCAAAGGAGGTGGTAAAACTGTAAGGACAAATTTTAGAGCTCTCCTTACAGAAGTGAGAAGCCAAAGAGCATACAAGTGACCCTGACTCTTCCTAAGCGGAGCAGTGGTATCTGTTCAAAGAGGAGGAAAAACAAGATTAAAATAGTTTACTTTCTTCCTCAGAAACAACAAGGAACTAATTAACTGAGCTGGTCTCAATACACTGACCTTTATTATGTGTTGTCTATTAAGATGTTTCTACCAGAAGCCAGTGGTGACACATGCTAATTGCATCCTATTTGTGATGACTATCATGCCCTCTATAATGATCATTTGTTTCTACAAAATTACCACATGTCAACACTTCAACCAAAGAGTCCAGTTAAGCCACGTGTGACCTCCAGTAGGCATAATTTGGGTTGGTTTTTATTCTTTGTAAGTCTGTCAAGGAAAGGCAAGGAATCTGGCCAGCACAACAGGAAATGACATTAATTTAGCACTGAAAATGCATTACAGATGTTCTCCTTCTCCCACCCCCCATCCCCCCACCAACCCCAGAGCCTAACCTTTCTCATGCTGCTACAAAATACTTTATTCTAGCTGGATGGCATTACCACCTTACTGCAAGAAGACTGTAACTGAAATAATGTTCAAATAAAACCAGCTAATCCCTAGTTTTAATTTCAGAAAATTGAAGAGGAGCAGATCATTGAGGAACTAAATCAACATAAACCAGTACTTAAAAAAGAAGAAGAAAGTCTCCCAATCAGTGTATGAACTTGTATCTCTGAATTGGCTCCTCTCCACACAGTCTAAAATGCATCTGAACTTCCAAGCATTTAACTGAAAAGATAAGAGTTCAGGATTAGAAAATAGCTGACCTGAGCTGAAAACCAGATGCTTGCAACTCAGCTGAAATTTCTGGGGTAAATAAATTATGAACAAAAACAACATTTTAGAAACTCTGGTGTCAGTGAACTAATGGGCAGCTCCAGACAAAGACTGGAGAAGAAAAACATTGTTATTTGAGGATGGTAATAGAAGTAATTATCTCTGTGCCCGGGAAAAAAATAGCACTAAAAGGCCATGATGAGTCCATAGAATCAGTCAACAAAAGAAATTTTCTAGAATTATTTGACCTAATTACAACCGAGGATTTGTCGGCTGTTTTTCTAAATGTCTTAAGGATGTAATACTTGCCACAAAATGAGCTATATCATTAATAGGTCATGCAATGTAAAACTCAGAGCCAGAAAGAGCCTAGAGACTATGGACAAAGAGCAAATGAAGCACTGGGAATAAAATGAGCAAATTAGCCAAGCAGAATTAAGACACATTGAAGAGAGTAGAAGTAAGGAGAGAATCTGAGACTCTGACTGTGCAAAACCACATTATAAGAAAACAAATGCAAAACCAAAGATGAGTACTGAGTGAAAGGACATTGTAAGTCTAAATTCAGTTTATATTACCAGCTTCATCATCCAGTTATCTCTGAGTCATTTAGCATCTTTACAGACACAAAAAAGAAAAAGGGATTAAAACTATTGCTGAGAGTAATTAGCAAAATGTATTATTCCTGACCCCAAATGATTATTTTAAATTAATCTATAATCTATTAAAAGCCTAGATATTTGGGAGTATATAACTACATCTTTTTTTAAGGTTTTATTTTTTAGTTTTGTTTTTTGTTTTGTTTTGTGGGGAACTAATTAGGTTTATTCATTTATTTATTCATTTTAATGGAGGTACTGGATATTGAACCCAGGACCTCCTGCATGATAAGCATGTTCTCTACCACTAGCTATACCCTCCCTGCTATAACTACATTTTAAGACATGACTTGTAGCAGCGACAATCACTGCAAAAACATATTTCATCACATGCTAAGCAGAATCTTCCTCTGGAGAATGCATTTTAAGCCCCATATCCTGGAAACCCTCAAACGTTCATTTTCCCTGACACTGTTCTTGGGTTGCTGAATATTGCCTGAGAAAATCGTATTACCATGTAAGCTGGTTCCCTTACAAATTTGTAATATCAAAACTCAACTTGTTCTTTAATATTGCTTAAGAATTACTTACATATCTCTCTTTCACTCTCTTTTGCAAACCCCATCTTTTACTGCTCCAAATTTCACTAGCTTCCTGAAGGTCTCTTCCATTTATCATCATCTATGTTCTTCCCTACCCTTCACGATAACTAGCTTCTAACTTCCTAGCCATAAACTCCCCTAATACTCCCTCATCTACTTCTTATACATATCTATATTTCTGTCTGTTCTTTGTCTTCTTTCCTATCTTAGAAGGGGAAAGGGAGTGGTGGAAATCCTTTCTGCTTCCTAAGTTTTATACTTCAATTATACTTTGGAATATATTCTCTCCTATATCCATCAAACATTACTTGACCAACTAACTACCCTTTGTTTATTTTCTCTTTCTTCCTCCCTCACCTCCTTCTTCCCCTTTCTCTTAAGGAATAATATATTTTGCTAATTAGTCATCAGCAATAGGGGCAGTTCCAGTGGATTGTTTCTCTTCATATCAATTCCAGTATCTTATTGGAAGAGGTAATCAAGAGTACATGACCTGTGGTTGACCCTTGAGCAATCAGAGGCTCCCCACCCTTTCCTTTCCCTTGTCCTTGGAATGTACCCTCTGCCTACTGTTTCCACAGTGGGAACCTTTTTCAAGGACATAGACTCGAGAGAAAAATTCATTGTTGAAACCATCTAGATGATATATATACGTGGCTGAACCCCATTAAAGCCTCTATATAAACTTTTGACAGGTGGGTGTGGAGATGTATTCATCCTGCAATTGGCAAGACAAGCCTCATATGTAAGTTCTCTTACTTTTTAAAACTTCTACCTACTAATCTCAAGTCACCTGCCTCCTTCTTCAGTCTCTCCTTGCCCTCCATGTTCTGGGGCCAGTTTCAGATTTCACACAGGGAACTCCCGAGGTTGCAATTACCATTATCTTTCTAGTGTGCCTTTTTGTGTGGCAAGTCTAGAGCATTTTCCAGACTTTCTTGCAGCTGGAGTTCTGGATGTAGGTTAGGACCCACCAATCAAAAACTCATGTATGAGATTTCAGAGTTGGAAATGACTTCTGTGAGGCTGCACTTCTGATGCTTCTGTTCCTTCTGTAGCAGCACAGTCATGGAGATGTTGGTTTTTCTGAAGAAGGACATGGCCCAGGGCCTAGCACAGGGATGAGATACAGGACAGGAGTCAGGCATTTGTGGTAGGTTTATTATAACAGAGGCTGAATAGTCCCAGAGACCAGAGACGTGATAGGGGATTTCAAACTCTCAAGCTTTCGGATCACTCTCTAAATTCTTAATTGTGACAAAGGTACTTGCTCTCTTGTTGGCCAGCTCCGTGGTATTGCTTTGAAAGTTGCTCCTGGAAACTCAGCCTTGAGCCTGATTCTCCAGATTCTTCAAGGTTTCTGTGAGCATCTAATTCTTTATATTAAATTCTTGTCTGCTTAAACTAGCTAGAGCATTTCCTATTATCTGACATTGAATGCTGACCAGAAGAGGTTTTGCTTCCAAACACTCTCCCCAAACACTTTGTACATTTAATATTTATTAGTTTGATAAATAAGGAACTTTATTTGCATGTACTGTTTGTAAATATTTATGTGTGTGTATATATATAGGTAAACATAAATAAATGGGCATATATGTTCATTGACATATTCAGAAAAAAAAAAGTGTTTGCAGAAGAACCTTAACATCCTCACAGTAAAAATTGTCAAATGCTTGTGTGTCTCTTACTTTGTCTTGCACCAAAATTGCAGCTCATTTTGGAATCTCTGCTGCAACCCTATACCACAGCTCTGGTTATTTAAAATTCATAATTCATTGAGTCAGTGGGTAGCCTGTATCTCCCACATATTATCAAAGCATTTATGATGAACTCCCACTATCTTAAAAAAAAAAAAAAAAGAAGTTGTATAAGAAACCAAAACCCCAGATGAGATCCTCTGCCCCCACTCCCAAACCTCCTCCTCAATTAAACAGGAGCCCTCCTTGCCACAGTGAGGTTATATTTGCATCCAGAGTGAGCAGAGAGTGAATTTCTATCTTTCCTGGCACATTTTGCTGGTTATTTCAAAGTCTTTAAAAGAAGATGTTGTTATTTATTTATGTCAGGTTTTCAGTACAGTTTCACCAGGCACTGCCTGTTTGAGTTCTGCCTCTTTCTTGATGTTTTAATTCACTGCTAGCAGAGATGCGTTTCTTAGCAGCATGCAGGTTGAAAGGCTGACCTCAGCCTGAATGCCGCTGCTAATCAGCCTCCCTGGTTCAGTTCAGCATTTTAATTCATTTTATTTATTTATTTATATGTTTGTTTACGTTTTCTCCCTCCTTAGAAGTTAACTATGGCTGTACCTACCTATCTCCCTGGATTAGTAAGGCAAAATCCAAGCAATCAATACTTACTTATACACACAAAACAGACAACTTTTTCCTCCTCCACAGTCTCCTTCATTGTTTGAGATTCATTTAGACATTCTACTATTCTAAGGCAAACAAAATGTAATATTAGTAGCTAACATTAATTGAATATTTAATAAGTTCTAAATGAACCACATGCAAAAAAATCATTTAATTCTTACAAAAGTCCTGTGAGTTAGATTCCAATTTCACAGTTGAAGAAACTGAGCCTTAGAAAAGCTAAATAAGTCTTCTAATGAATATAAAGGATTCCCAAGTACACATCTATGAACAACACTTTTATTTTTCTGGACACATCATTCTGGGGGTAAATTAGTCTGCTCACACCCTTAGAGAAATCATAAACCTCTTATTTTGACTATATTCTTAGACTTGTAGCTCATCTAGACTTAAGCAAAACATTAACAACCAGCTCTAAGAGTGTTCCAGGGGTCTCCTGTGCTCACTCTCTTTTGGGAAACTAGATGGTCCTTCCATTTTCTTCCTATTTTGTTATTTCTGGTGCACTTCTGCCTACCATTCTTGCTGTTATTTCTTTCCAGCCTCTATTCCAGATGTAGGAGTACTGAATCTAGGAGTATCCACTCTGCCAGCAGTGGTCCATGTTAGAACCAGAGACCTGAGAGGTCAGATCCCTGAGCAGTGCCAATTTTGAACTGATAACAGAACCAACAGCAAGCTAAGTTGGATGGAGGGCCCAGTAGAAGACTAAAAGATGGAATCCAAATTGGGGTGTGATTGGCAAAGCCAAAGCCATGGAAAAATTAGCTGGAAGACCCAGGGCCAATGTCCATGGAATCAAACCTGGGTCACTAAAGAACCCCTTTATCTCCATTGCCCTTTGAAAGTCCTCATTTTCCCAGTCAGAAGATCCAGAAGAGTCTCAGTGTTGACTTAGAGGATGTCCACAGACAACTAGCTTAGAACTGAAAAAAGTTCTTGTTTCCCCTTTTTGATAGAGTAGTGCCTGGCACACAGATGACACTTGATAAATTTTAGTTGGAAGAACGTGCATGCATTCTGAAATGGAAATACTTATCTATTAAAATCAGGGATGGTTGATCAGACTGAGAGAATGTGAATTATACAGAACAAGCTCACTTGGTTTTCAACCATTTTGAGTTTAGAGCTACTTCTGTCTTTCAGCACTTCGTTGCTATTTACAGCTGGCTGGAAAAGATGTATCAGCCTAGAAAAAGAAGACGTGCACACTTCCGCACATGAAGATGTGTAAGGCTTCCCCAGACATCAAATAACTCTAACAATGTTTCGATGAGTTAAGGGTAAATGAATCAGAAATGCATTGATTTAATTTCTTTTGTAATACACAAGGGTTTACAAGTTCTGGGAAGAGCTCAATTTGAAGATACCAAGTTTAAAAAATAGGAAGCCAAATTTGCCAAACTATAGCTCAGTCGTGTTCTCCAATCCAAACTGAGGATGTCTATAAAATGAATAGTCAATACATTTTTTAAAAGTTTGGCTTAATTAAAAAGTAGTTGAAACTGGTTTATTGACCCTGGGAGTCTATCCCTGCTTCCATAAGATTAAATGACAAATATGATAGCTACTATTTTTTTTAGGACTTTAGCATCAGCTAGGCAGGGTCCTAGGTACTTAGATTAGCATGCTTAATCCTCATAGTAGTCCTACAAAGCAGGCACCATTGTCACTATCACTTTATAGATTAGACTACTGAGGCACAAGGAGGTTAAAGACAGTCTCAGCTCAAACAGCTAGTAATTGAAAAGCCAAGGATTCAAACCCAGGCAGTCCAACTGCCACCTACTTTTAACTCCTTGAACTAATTATCCTCTAAGGTCCCTTCCATCTGACAGTTTTTGACCATCTATTCTCTTCCATGGTGCTATTAGAGACATTGGAACCAGATCTACACCTGTGGAGGACCAACAGAGGGAGACAAGATACAAATAATTACATAAAATATCTACTGATTCATGGGATACATGGCCATTTTGGAAGATAGGTTTGGGGAATCTAAGCTGAAAACCAAGCTATGTCTTCCAAGTACTTCAGGAATCCCGATGGCTAGAACATGGCTTACTGATGTATCCTATGGTCTGAGAAAGTGGGTCAACAAAAGGTTTATTTTGTTATCAGCAAAAGGCACTATTTTGACTGACCCTGTCTGGGATGGTGTGATATCCCTATTCAAATACACTGAACTCTGTAGAGCACCAACCATTTTCACTAAGTACAAGTTTGAATTTTGTTAAGTTGACACAGGTTATAAATAAAGAAAAATATTAATGTTTGATCTTTATCTGGGGACATGGTATCCATTGTTAAGAGAACAAAGTATAGTGATCAAAGGATAACAAAATTCATAGAAACTACCAAAAGTCAGGGATTCTTTAAATTCTTAAAGAGCCATAAAATGGAATATTAAGACATCTAGCTGAAAAAATATATATAAATGGTGGTATGAAAAAATATGGAAAGAATAATACATTATAAACCAGATGATGTGGTTTCTTGGATTTGCTATTCACTAGCTCTGTAGCCTTGAGAAACCATTTAACCTCTCTGAGCCTCAATTTCTTCATCAGTAAAGTAGAGATAATAATATTTTCCCTGTATACCACTGAGAGCTGTTTAGAAGACTGAATATGTACATAAATACATATGTTAAAGTATGAATACTGGAAAAGTTAAAGTAACATACAATAAACATTATTCTTGTTAAAGATACCAGTTAACTATTTCAATCTATGTGAATAATACAGGAATTTATATTTATGTGTTCCTTAACTCTGAATATTTACTTTTCCAAATTCCTTTCACCATTAGTGAACAATTCTATTTTTGAGTTAAAAAAAAATGAAGGCTAGAATTTATCAAGTTCTAATATGAGTGGTGATAAAATGGGGGATGGAGTGCATGTAACAAATGATTGAGGGAGCATCAATGACCTCAATATCTTCACTGGAATTCCTGGAGAATCATGGAGGAAACTTACAACTATTGAGTGAAACAGAGAAGATCCTCAGAGTCAGAATGTGACTTGGTGAGATAGTATGTCAGGAAAAGAGGATTAGTAAATTAAAGAACAAATTCCTTCTTTCCTTTCTTGTATAAATTGCCTTTACAACCACTGTGAAAACAAATCATCACAATGTGATATGCTTAGTGCTACAGTGGCACATGCAAAGGGCTTTAGGAACATAAAGAAGGATAAGGTTCAACCTGCCTACAGAAATTGAAGAAGACTCCATAAAGTAGGTGAGAATGGATGGGGCTGGGTTATGTGGGATGTTATATGAAGAAAAAGGGAAAAAGCATTAAAGGAAGAGGGAAGAGGGGGTGCAATGTCAGGGAAGCGCAATGGAATGTGGACTGTTGTTTAAACTGCCTGAGGTTCCCCACGTCTGGAGTTACTTGGGAAAGAAGTTGGAGAAGAAGACAATAGGTGGCACCCACGTGAAGTGACTTATGTGCCTTTATTAAAAGCATTTACTTCAGTTTAAAGATAACAGTAACACAACCAATGTTTTAAACACTGGAATTACATGGTCATATTAGGCTTTTCGAAAGAAACCACTGGAAGGAAGGCAGTGAATAGACAAGAGGGAAATTTTTCTGGTTGGCAGAGACCAGACAGGAAGCTGTTTTTTCACAGGGGATGATAAAAGCCTGAAGGCAATAATAGCAAAGTGGATGACACAGATTTAAAAGACAATTTGGAGGAAAACAGAACTAGGTCACATTTATAGATTCATTACTATGTGCCAGGAGCTGTGTGATAGGCTTCACATGATGTGTCTCATTTTATTCCTAAAACATGATGAAGTAGGTATCATTATGATAGCTCTTTTATAGGAGGTGCTGGACATGGCATACAGATCCAGTGGCATAGAGATGGGATGCTGGAAAAAGGTTGTGAGAAAATGGGAGAGGTCTAAGTGATTTTGCATGGCTCCAGATTGGGATGGTGGGTGGATACAAAATGAGTGCCACAGAATATAAAAGAGGGGCATATTTGAGGAGTGATACTGTAACCAGTACTGGAATTGGTGAATATGAGAGATTCCAAGAGGCGAGTGGAAATACTGGTTTAGCATCAAGGAGAGAGATCTAGGTTGGATACAGTGAAAAGTTTTATTAATTCATTGGAATTTAAACTGTTACTAAAAGAAAGTATACATAAAAATCAGCTGTATTAATTGAGAGAAAGAAAATAAAGGGAGAAAGGGAAGGGAGGGGGTATATGGGAGAAATATGAGGGAGGGATGGAGAGAGTAGGGAAGAAGGAAGGAGGGAAGGCAGAAATTGCTATGAAAGATGCCAGGCCATCAACCACAGAGAAGCAGAACCACCTCAGAATGCACTGTCAAACTACACTGAGGGCTGCTGGAACACAGAGGCATGTTTTCTTTTCTTAAATCAGAAAAGAGGCCTAATGAAATGCAGGCTCCATTGTGGGTATGCCAGGGTGATCTGAGGTTGACAAAGAAAATGTCTTGCTAACCTCTATGCTTAGTGTGGCCTCCAAAACCCTGAGATATTTGTCGCAATCCATTATTTTTTCCCCCACGAAAGAACACAGCACTTTCCTTTGAACTCTGTGTTTGATCAGTTAATGAAGAAATCCAGTGTTTATTCTGATGCAGCTAAAGCCACATCTTGACTTATTGACTGTTCTGGCTTTGATGGAGCAAATTACATACCATCTTGGAGCAGTCAGAATAGGCTTCTCTGAGAACAGTTACCTCACCCACTCCCAAGTCCTTCTCTATTGATTCTTTAAAAACACACACACACACACACACACACACAGTATCTAAATTAAAACAATGAAACTAGTGCTCATTTACATGGGTGAAGTATTTTAAACTCTGTGCACTCTTTCTGAGTAATATTCTCCAATGTGAAAGCTATTAATCCTTTCTGAATTTTAACGAACCCAAAGAGTCTCTCCATCAATTTCATGTGAGAAGTGCTGGTGAGGGCCACTCTAACACAAACTTTAATTTTATAATAGAGTTCTTCAGTTCAAATGGGCTTTTGACCTAGCTAATTTAATTGTCTTTGTTATTGATAGCTGCAGAGCTGTAAATAAACTTAGTCTGAGAATGTGCTCCTGAGGTTTACTAACCAAACAGCATTTTGGATGACCTTCCAAGTGGCAAAAATTCCTTTTGTTTCTATGGGGTATACTGTTTTTCATCATAACCAACATAAGAGGGTGATATGAAGTGTTTATTATGGCAGAATATGAGGCATCACGATGCTTTCCTCCCTTAGAACCCTGCTTCCACCGGGATCATCCTGGGCTGGCTCCATAATCACTTTGCCAGGGGAAAAAACACACAGTTAAATAAATCAAAATACCCAGTTTATTGTGCCTTCCTGCTTCATCTGACTCATGGTTCCCCTCACTGAACGAAGCGGGTGGATACAAAGTGGCCTAAAAGGGAACAGTCTTTGCTGAGTCTGGGTTACGGAAAAGCATCTGGAGAGAGTAAGTTCCCTTCCTCCCTGTCATCCCCTGTGGAGGCTGATTGAGTCACTGGAGCTTCTGGAGTGTGTGAGAAATTTAGGGGAAAATGGCTAAATGGTAGTGCCTGGTGGAAGGGGCAAAGAACAATACCCAAGATTTTTGCATTTCTTTTGTGTGTGGGTATGTTTGTGTATGTTTGTGTGGGTGTGTGACTTGTTCTGTTTGTTTCAGTCTTCCCTACAGAAAGCTGAAGAAATCATGAAATATCTTCACCACGGGTCCATGGGAGGCCTCACTTGTTTTCCCTCCCTTCTTTTTCTTCTTTCCTTGTTTTCTTCCCCACTGACTCCAATCCTTGCTCCTATTTCCCACACCACCAACAAATAGGCAAGTGCTCAAACACGTTTGATATGTATTCTTTCAGTTGTTTGTGTGTGTGTATGTGTGTGTATATATATATATATATACACACACACACACATATACATATATATGTAAAATGAGTTATGTGTATTTTTAACAGATACAAATGGGACTTAGAGGGTATTACACTAAATAAGTCAAAGACAAGTACTGTATGATATCACTTATACATGGAATCTTAATTAAAAAAACCCAAAAAACTAGTGAATATACAAAAAAAAAAAAAAAATCCACAAAACACCCAGAGTTACAGATCTAGAGAACAAACTAGTGGTTACCAGTGGGGAGAGGAAATGGGGGAGGAGCCATAAAGGGATAGGGGATTAAGAGATACAAACTTTTATACATAAGATAAACTACAAGGATATATTGTACAACAGGAAATATAATCAGCATTTTAAAATAACTACAAATGAAGTATAGCCTTTAAAGATCATGAATCACTGTACTGTACTCCTGTAACTTATTAATATTGTACATCAACCATACTTCAATAAAAAATGGAATTATGCCCTTAAGTCTCATCGTCACTTCCTTGGTTCACTCAGCACTGTTTTTAAAGATCTATGTATGTTGTTGTCTGTACATCTAGTTGGTTGCTTCTCAGTACTGCATGGTATTCCACTGGGTGAATCCATCATGTTTTACTTATCCAGTCCCCCAGCCATGGACAAACTGATTGCCTCCAACTCCCCACTATGTAAAAAAAAAAAAAAAAAAAGCCACATTTAAATGTCCTTGTACACATTGTCTGCTTTTCATTCTAATATACTTCCAGGAGGTATATTCATAAGACATACTATCTGGCATTTGATTCATTTTGGTTAGAGTGGTTTACAGAAGGACTTCACCAGGCTGCATCCCACTGGTGATACATGGTGGTTCCCTATTTCCACAGTTCCATCAATGCTTGACATTGTCCAGAATGGTAAATTAAGTAAATCTAATTACTGATGAATTAGATTACTTCTTTGTATGCTTGCTAGGCTTCTGAGTTTTTTTTTTTTCCCCCTTTTGTGAATGACCTGTTTATATCTTTTGGACATTTTTCTATTTGGTTCTTATCTTCTTCTTGATTTTCAGGATTTTTTTAAATGGCATATATAAGAGTTCCTTGTTTTTGACTTTATAAATAACTTCCTCAAATCTGTTACATACATATTAATTTTGTTCCTAATGTCCTTCATTAAACAAAAATCTTTAATTTTAGTGTGGTAAAATTAATCCTTTATTTGGTTTTTAATATAATCCCACATTATCTTCTATGGTCTATAATACTACCTTTTAAATTTAGGTCATAATCCAAATCCTTAATCCCGGAGTCCTATATTAGTTTGAGGATATCTGTCTATTTCATCTATCTATCTTTCTATCTATCATCTATCAAGAGGGAGAATTTTCTGAAGAGTCATTCTTTTCCCATGGGTTTGTGGTGCCATTCAATCATGTATTACATGTCTCTGTATGTGTGATTTTATCACTGAACTCTATTCTGTTCCAGAAATCTGTTTGCCTTTCCTTAGATCAGTGCATGGATAATTTTCACTATGAAGTCTTTGTAATATGTTTTAGTAACTGATAGAACAAGTTTCCCCTTTACATTTTTCAAAGATGACTTTTTCCCTTCCATACACATTTATAATAAAACTTTATTAAGTTGCTCAAAAAGATCAAGCTGAAATTTTTTTGGGATTACATACAATTTACAGATTCACTGGAGTATGTAATATATATTATCAAGTTGTCCTATTTTGGAATATGCAATGTATCCTTTTAATCAGTTCTTCTATGTTCTTTAACAGAGGTTATGTTTTCCTCCCAGCAGAGAGCTTGTGTACTCTTGGTTGATTCCTAAAACCTTTATGGGTTTTTTTTCCTGTTCTGAATGGTATTCTATTCTTGGTTATATTTTCTGTTTGTCTTGATTCAGTTGTTTCCTGCTCCCACATTTTCCCTGGGTTTAGACTTGTGTCTGAAAAAAGTCACAGATCAGCATTCTCCCTACACTGAGGGACTAGTATTTTCTTTATCTAGTAGATCTAAAATACACTGAAATCCCAAATTTGTCTGAGGTTGAAAATTTTATATCTATGTCCAGTCCAGGATTTATAACAACAACATTTTTATCCCTAGCGAGATTTAACTTTGTTAGGGAGTTGGAAATGTTTTGCAAATATCAGCCCCTTAAAATTTCACAGCATTTCTAAGAGATAAGGATGTAGGTGGCATGGTGAAGATACTGTCTTACCTCAGTCATCCAAGGCCAAATTTTGACTTCATGTGATGTACCAATCAGTGGAACTCAAGAATGAAATCTACAGCAGTGAATACAACTCCCTGAACTGTACAGTCAACCTATCCCCATGCTTCGACATGGGCACCCTACACAAGAACTAGTGGCTGAAGCCAGACCAATGTCCCCCTGAGGAAATACTTTACCTGTGTTTGCCTTTTCCTCCAACCCTTTTTCCAGCCTACTCCTTCCCCTTTTTTTCTTTTTTCCAAATCCAGGTACGTAAAAAAGTAGTCAAAGTTAATCCAAAACAAACTCCCAAAGATATTTTACAAGTTTCAATGTACCACTTAAAATGCCAGACTATTAAACTCCAGACATCGAGGGCATTCTCAAGGGCAATGATTGTAGGTGGAATGTTTTGACTAGTCTTTAGCCAACAACTTGTGATTTCTGTGCCTGTAAGTATTATTTCACTCCCTTGGGAAAAATAAAAGGTCTTCTCTTTCTCCTTCTCGTCTCCTTCCTCTTCTCCTCCTCATCTCCCTTCCCCTCCTCTTTGTTAATAATGTACCTTTTTAAAATGAGGCCAAATGGGCAAAAGTATGTTGTAAAAGTACAAACACATATTATGATAATTTTATTTTATCAGTAATATCCAAGGATATGTGTAGAAGAAATGAGGGGAAAATGTCTCAAATTTTGACCAAGCAAAATTGGAATTTAATTAAAATGAAATTTATTAGTTTTTTTAGGGCCTAAATCAAGATATGGACCTGGGGTAAATTCAGTCTGTTTTTTTTTTTTTTTTTACAAACTTATTCTCACAAGTGCTTCTGTGATATTTTCTCCAAAAGATGAAAACAAATATATTTTGATCACTTGTTCAAAAATCTAACTTTAAAGATAATGATAACTTTTCCCCATACAAGAACTCATATTATATTCTACTACTCATATTATATTCTACTCATACTATATTCTCGTATACACATATTTACCTCTGGTGGCTTTTTCAGATTTATAACAATAGTATTTCCTAATCTCAGACCAGTTGATTAGGGGATGATTTGAAAGAGAAAAGGATGAAAAGTAGGTGGGGTTTCTGTGACACAGAATTGGAAGACGTAAAAGCATTGAAAATGATTTTGTTTTTAGAACTTATTCCAGCTGCCTGCTATATAGTTGGGAATGAACTTTATGAAGAAGGGGCAGATGGACAGTTAGTCTAATTCTGCAAAGTTTCAGTGTTCTCTGGCTTGAAATTACAATGAACAGAGCAAATATTATAAATAATCCTGTCTTTGAGGACAGCATTTGAGAAATAAAAATAAACTTATTAAAGAAAGATCATATCAGTTTCTTTCCACCGCAGGTATATAGGTTACTCTGTGCCCTTGAGATGAGTTAGAGAACTCTAGAGAAGAGAGTGAATAATTTCAAACCATAAATAATAAAGTATTAACAGAGAAAAATCGGAGAAAAATTACACTAACACATTTTAGTTTCTGTATAGATCAGGGTTCAAACACAGAAAGGATTTAATCCACTGAATCAGCTGCTTTAAAAATGTCGAAGGGCTTGTGAAGTAGGTTCTAGGCAGAGATTACAAGAAAAAATCTGAAAGCAGTAAAGGAGAACTGACCCACTAAAGGAGTCACTGCCACTGTCACAGTAAAAAAGAGGGAGGGATAATCAGGAAGTTGAGGAGCAAAGAAGCCATTGTCTCAACTGTGGGATTCAGAACACACTCCTTCTGCCACCATCTGAGGACCAAGAAGCTATTGCCAAAACAAATGGCTCCAGAACCACACTATCACAGCCACAAGCCACGCCAACAAAATGGATATCCCATTGAACTCTCAACACTCACAAAATTATGGACTAGATACTTAGAACCTTGTTTCTTTTGTTGCTGAAAAAGTAAATGCTTCCATGGCTGTGCCCACTAGCAAAATTCTCCCATCTCATTTTTACACACCAGTTCTTTCATGGGTTCATTAGCTTAGTGGAAACCAAGTAGTTGCAGAATTCAAGTTCTAAGGCAGTCTTGTGATAAGGTATAACACAAAGGGATTAGAACAGGTTGAATGAGTGAATATCTAACATGTACCATGGTATACATATTATTTGCAAGCAAGTAAAACAAATTTATGGGCATCTCATAAAAACTGTTGTGGCAGGAAGATCTTAGAAACTTACCAGTGGACAAAAATGGCAGTAGAAAATTAGCTGTAGTCCAAATTTGTATTAATTTCAGATGTGTAAAATATCATTGGACTATTCTTTAATTATTTTAGTGTAAGTAAAAACATTTTCAAAGGCTTCATCAGTTTACTTACAATCTCAGTCCCCCTATCTTATTTCTTTATAAGTTCTCATTTTTTTAATCTGTAACTCCCCCACTGTCAGAGTTGTCAGAGACCTAACTGCCTAAGTTAGACAGGATATATTCAATAAGAATCATTTTTCATTAGTATAGAGCTATATACTTCGAGTAACATATCATCTTGAAATCTCCGTCTTCCTGCTTTCTTTTTCCTTACTACACCGTAGGACTTTTATCCTAATCAGTTAGAAATATCCAGATTGTTTCAAAAAATATTTTTGAAAATGAAAAGTGAAAGCCTAATTACAGAAATACACACATGGCTTTAGAGAGACTAAAGCAGGGTAACCTGGGTTAGAACGAGTGAGAGGTGCATGGTGTGACCTTAGAGGGGATCTGCCCTGATAAGGTGGATCATTTGGAGAGGAGTGAAGTCAACACTGTCCAGCCATGAGTGTGGGCTGGGCAGAAAAGTCATTGGGAACTGACCCCCCAGAATAAACTCTACTAATGCCTGCAGAACTTATTACCATTCCATGGAGTCTAACTAATTACTTGGGCAGCAGTTTGTATGGTCACTGAGGCGAGGGCCTTCCTCAGGTTGTGAGAAAGAAGCTCATGAAGGCCACAAAACTTTACTAAGCTCCATATTGACTGCCTTTTGAGAAAAATTTGCTCATTTTAAAGAGCCTAGAACACCCATAAGCCCATTGTAATAACAGGTGTGGATGAACTTGGTCAGGGAAGAAGTTGAATGCAAGGTCAATCTTAGCACTAGTACTAGGGTGGTGGCCCTGGACATTGATGACACACTTGCTCATTACACAGAATACTAAAGGTGTTCATCTACATAATCTCCTTTGACCCTCACAGTATTCCCAGGCAGAAGACACAGAAGTTATTACCTTCATCTGATGGATAAAACAGTAATGCTCAGAGAAACTTTAAAGCTAACCAATAAATGACAGAACACAGAATTGGAACCAAATTTTTCTGACTCCAAGACCTGTACTGAAGTTAACTTGAGTAGGAATATATCCTGAAGCTATGTTATCATAAGAAAATAAATTTTTAGAAAAGTATCCGTGTTGAAGCAATGGCTGATCTGTTCAATTCAATTAAATTCCCAGTTAATTACATGAAAAAAAAAGTTTAAAACAGGGAAAAGATGCACTCAAGGTAGTTATTTGATATGAAATCAGTTCAATAATCATTACATATCTTCCCCACTTTTCAAATACTAGTGTCAGCACAATGTAAGGAAACAAACTATGGACTTACAGGATCATACATTAAATTTTTGGGTACATTATGTAAACTCTATATATTTCTACATGAAGGCTGAATTGCCAATCCTAATTTTACTACTATCTCCTTTACTTCCTGTGCTAGAAAATTAATTTAGATAATTTATTTGATATTCATTTGCTTCTTTACTTATTCCATACAATTTTAAGTATGTGACAAGTACAGCATGACTATTATAATGAAAACTTAATGGCATTTCTGCATGAGAGAGAAGCTGAGCCTGAGGAACTGTGCTTGAACCGAAATATATTTGGTGTTTCTTTCTAGTTCTAGGCAAAAGTTCTCAGGGAACCTAAGAGAGGATCCTTAAACAAAGGTATCACCGATGACATTGGCTATAATAATTAAGAAAAATTTCTGGCTGAGTGAAGGCAGGACTTCATTATGGTTTAAGACACTGGGATCTGAAAAACTGGAAACAATCCAAATGTTCATCAGTGGATGAATGGATACACATACCGTGGTGTGTCCATGGAATATACTTTGCAATACACAGGGATGAACTACTGTTTATTCTAACAACATGGTTGAATCTCAGTGCATTATGCTAAATGAAAGAAGCCAGACTCAAAAGGCTACATGTTCTATGATTTGATTGAAAGGAGACAGATCAGTGGTTCCCAGGGGCTGGGAAAGGGGGAGGGGTGGACTACAAAAGGTCATGTGGGGAATTGGGGAAGTGATAAAACTGTTCTATATCTTGAGTGGGTAGCAGTTATATGATTGGGTATATGTACCAAAATTTATAGAACTATACACCAAATAAGATCCTCTTACTGTGTATAAATTATATCCCCACAATGGTATTGGGTTCCAGAGTTTGGTTTGTTACAGTCAAATCAAATCCCACCTCAGCTATTTGTTATTTGTATACTTTGGGCAAATTGTTTTGCTTCTGCATGCTTGTTTTAGAGTCCTCCTTTGCAATGTAAGTATCATGATAATATTGACCTTATTGAGTTGTCATGAGGATTAAGTGAAGTAATCTATGTGAATTCCCTAGCACAATGCTTGACATTAATTTACTTTCAGCAAAGAGAAAATCATAAATTGATGCCAATAACAACAGCATACTTAAGCATTGCTGCCTCTTTTGTTATGCCAGCCATTCCTGCAGCACTTTCTTACATTCATACAAGTTCTTCCAGGATCACTGTTCATGTCCTAGACTTCCCCATTTGCCCCAAGCACCAATAAGCCTACCGTGAGTAGTCCATCATTCCATCCTGTTCCTTTTGCCATTCACTGGCGCTTAGAATAGCTGGTTCCATGACACTTTTTCTCTTAATGGCAGCCACACACTGTGCTTGTCAAGGCTAGAAAGAAAGAGATGACAGCACACAATTCAATCATCTCTCACTGTTGATTTATTTATGATGACTGACTTTTTTCTATTTCTTCTTATCAAAAATATCAAAGAATGTCATTTATAAACAAAAATAAGGAATGCTTGCAAAAATATATGAAACTCCATCCTTGTAATTCATTTCGAAGCACTATATTATTAGGTCCTGAAAACTCCTCTAAGCAGCATTATTTGGTACTGCAAAAAGTTTAGTTAGTTTGGAGGTCAAAAAAAAAAAAAAAAAAAAAGAAAAGAAAAGAAAAGAAAATTACTTTCTTCCAATAGCAAGGCTAATGGTGAGGAACCATGGCATGGCTTCTCTAAAACAATGGATAGTGCCCAAATTCTCTACATGGTACAGTGCTTCATTTTGGAAAGCATTATCATTTCTTTTTCCAACAGATTGCTTTTGTAATTATATTTTGCTTATGTCATTGACATTACTTTGCATTCTCTGAGAACAAGGACAGCTGGGGTGAAAGGAAACAAAATGACCTAGAGATGTAATAGGCTCATCTTCCAGAGGTCAGAAATGCCAATGTACAGCATTACTTCTTCAAGTTGATGGCCAAACCAGAAGAAATCATATCATAAGACCTGGTTTTGGGTTAAATGCAAATTATTCTGGACAGATAACATAGTCAACCTTGCTAGTCATTTACATCTTAGTGAAAACAAGTTTATAACATGATTTGTTGGTGGGGATGAGGATGGAGAAGAGGAGCACAAGAGAGCTTTGAGAAACTGTAAAAAGTTGGAGAGATACACTTTTAAGGTTTATAATGATGCGGAAAATAGATGCTGGGGTTACTAAAGCCCAGCTTCCCTTACTTAACAGGTATTAACTCTTTCAACCCTTGGATCATAAAATGGCTTGTTTTTTGAATGTACTTGGAAGTTGGTGGTACACTGAAATGTTTTTGAATTTTTTTTCTACATAACTAAATAGTACTGATTTTGGCTGCAAAAACAAAGTGCTGGTGTCCAACTAGTCACACTGATGCAACATAGCCTTACTTGAGACTTTTTGGAGAGTATACACACAGACACACACACAAACACATATGCCCCCACCTATACAGATTCTTTGCCTCTTTTATAAATAGAGCAAAGTTTAATTCCACTCTGTACCCTGTGCATGGCCTCGTATTTGACTTGACTGTTAGTAGATACAAAAGGAATGCACACAGGTAACAATGTGATTTGGTTACCACATACCTCACTTTTATTTAAATCATGTTCCAAGAGGTCCTTTATTCTTAGAGGAATAGTTTTCTGACAAATATTTTTATGGCTTGCTGAGTAAATGCAAATAACTTGGGGAACATCTACCTATAAGAACAGTATAGAATACTTTTTTGATAGTCTCCAAAGATAGCCAACAGCATTTTTCCCTTCCTTATACATGCATTCCATTTTATCCATCAAAAAGTAGTATATATTTCCCCTCCTCTTTAGTTTAGATGGGAACTCTGACTTGTGACCAAGAGAGTATGGTGAAATGATATTTGGGACCTATTAGGTCACACTTTTTAAGAAGACTGACAGTCCCTGCTTCCTCCTCTTAGAAGCCAGCTGCCATGGAAAAGGCCCAGACCACCATATACAAGACCACCATGTTGTGAGTAGCTGGTCACATGGACCATACAAGTGAGTGAATCCAAATGAGTGTCCCCAGTTGACCTCACATCAAACAAAAGAACCGCCCAGCTGACTGTATTGAACTCATAGAATCAAAAATAAATTGCTGTGGTTTTAAGCCACTAGGTATTGGAGTGGTTTGTTATGCAGCAGTACATAACTGAAACATGTAACCTTCCCATTCACTTCACATGTGTCACGTCCCACAAGGATTAAAAAGAAGAGAGTCAAATAAACATGCATGCCAAGAATTATAGTTGACCCTTGAATAACATGGGTTGGAACTGCAAGGGTCTACTCACACACAGATTTTTTTCAATGGTAAATACTACGGTACTACATGATCCCTGATCGGAGGTTGGCTGAATTGCAGGCATGGAACTGAGTGTATGGAGGGACTGTGGATACACAGGAACCGTGGATGTGGAGGGCCAACTATAAGTTATACTTAATTTTTCAACTGCACACAGGGTCAGTGCCCCTCACCCACATGTTGTTCAAAGGTCAACTGTAATTACATTCATAAGTAATACTCTTTATGTCAAGACTCCAAGTAATCACAGTTTTTCAATTTAAATTAACCTTTCAATTTAAATTAAGCCATCATGATAGACAATCTTTATTTTTAATTAAGAAATCAGCCTCCATGTCCATTAGGTTTGGAAGATCCTCTTTCTATGTGGTATCCCACTCTTCTAATATAAGCTTAGGGCAGTAGTAAAATCAGAAATGCATGTAATTGGAAAGTACAACCATCTATTCATTCATGTTGTTTTCTCTGATGTACATTTAAAAAAATTTATGAGCTTGTTTGAAAAATGTGAAAGAAAAAAAATCAATAGAGTAACCATGATTTATAAAGGTGAAACCTTCATGTCATGAATATTTCATCAGGGAAATGTGGAAGCCATCAGTGTATTATCTAAGTGTATTCCTCAATCTGATGTGATTAATTCATAAATGGACTGACACCCATTATTAATAGAGATGATCACTGGATACATAGGAACAGCACAAGGGCTACAAAACAAACCCCAGTTTCAGAAGTCTTCTGGAAGTTTTGGACATAGTCTGGCTCAACAGTGGTTAAAGGCCATCGATGAGGAGAGGACAAGGAGAGGCCAAGATTTTTTGCATCCCTTGCAGATCAACATCAAAGTGAGTCAAAATCCCATAGTCTGCAGGAGAATTAGGCCAAACACTTCTTTTTCCTAGGACTGGATCAGATGCTTCCCTCAGAAGACATTTCAGTGAGGAACCAAGTTACCTTTACTTGTCAGTGACTACAGATCAATTTTCCCAAGCATCCAATTGTTGTTAAGCTCCTTCACTCAGCTCTGAGGGGTCTGGACACATTGATATACGAAATGGAGAAAGCAAAAGACATTTTATGGAGAACAATTGACCACATTTAAGAAGCTCATAGTCAAGCAATTGGTCATACAAGTAATGGCACAATAAACACTCATTGATCCCCAGTAGAGCAGGAGGCAGCACAAAGAACAAGGTAAATTAGAAGAAGATCAGAAGAGAAGCATATTCAATAAAGAGCTCAGGTAGAATGCTGCCAAGGCCAGCTCAGCACTGAGGTTTCAAATGGCGAAGTCATGAGAGGTTGGATGGCCCCAGCTGTGCACTGCCCTCAACAGAGTTCTCAAAGATGGCCCATGGTGATGTGATTTCATTCTCAAGTTATTGATTTCATTGAAGAAATCTGAAACTTTCCAAGAGTCGTTGGGAAGGATGTAGAAAGGGTCAGAAATTAATTTAGCAGCAGTGGTTACTCACTGAGACTAGCATGTTTCCTTGCAGAGGAAATTAATCATGGATTTGAAAGCAGTCTTTTCATGGCTCTAAAAAACAAAGTCTCTACAGGTGTTTATGCTTCCATTAGTGAACTCCTCAACCTGGAGCTGAAAGTAGTTTGCTTATAGTCATGTCAGATCACCATAAAACTGCATAGTGGATCAGGAAATGTATTTAATTAGTAAGGAACAGAGGACATAATGAGAAGGTGTGTCAGCGAGGAAGAAGTGCATGTATATTATATACCAGCCTTCTTGATTCTAATTGGTTGTCCCTTGTTGGTGGGGAGAATTGGTGGTTTTTCTTACCTGAGAGACTAACTGCAGATTACAGCATGTACATTCAAGAATCAAACTGTGGATAGCAGACACATTTAAAGACCTTTTAGCATGCAAGGGTTCCTTAGTCTTTCCTTTACTTACTATGAATCAGATTAAATATATTACAAACATATATATATATATATAAACTTTATATGGGGAACATGAAATCAGTTTTGTCCTCTTTTCTATCCCTGGTATCTAGCAAGTAGGTATTCAATAAATTTTTACTAAATAAATTAAAGAAATGAATGACTGAATAAGGTTCATGGAAGTCTTCTAGAAATACAGGGCACATTTATATTTTTACTTAGGTTTTCTTCCTTGATTTAGAGCCAAAGTGGTACAGAAAAAAGAACAGCAAAGTAAAACAGAAAACAATAAGCTAGACAGATAGGGATTTAATTCTTATTCTGGAGTTTCACTAACTTGCTGGGGGTCTTGAGATTTCAACCTTCTGGATTTTAGTCTCCTCAGGATAAAATGCAGGAAGGGTAGTGCAGGGAGTCCTTATGTGTTCAAAGTGCTTTCCAAAGACAATATCCTATGATTTCATAAAGAAGGTGTATTTTTAGAGCATGATATGGGACTTAATAACTTCACGAGATGAAAGAATCGTAACACATGAAAGCTAAGGAATAATTTCAATTCAGAAATAGAACAGGAGAAAAAATATCTTACTGGTTCTGGTTCAACACCATACCTCCAGGAAGACAAATGATTAAAATATGCAGGATATGTGGTGGTCCCATCAATCTTAAATATTTCCAGTCATGCCTATTTATCTAGAAGCTGATCTGGGATTACTTAACTGATTGGTGTGAATTTGGAATCTCCAATAGTATTCTCTCTCTCTTTCTTTCTCTGTCTCTCTCTCTCTCAATCTCTGTGTCTCTGCTTGTCTGTCAGTCTCTCTGTCTCTGTCTGTCTGTCTGTCTGTCTGTCTGTCTCTCTCTCTCTCTCACACACACACACACACAACAGACCCAGAAAATTCCCAAGGGCAACCTTCAAATAATCTAGCAACTAAAAGTAGCATATAGCTTCTATGATGCTTTCCAGCCTGACTGCTAGCCAATGAGGTTTGAGGAACTGCATCTTCCCTTCTCTCACTTAGCTATTCATTCAGCAGTAGGTTATTCTCATTTAACTCTAATGATAAAGAGATTTGTGAATTAAAAAATGCTATCTTTACATATGTTAAGAGTTTCAGATTTTTGTTATACACATGCCATTCTATAATCTTTCACACAGTAACCTGCTTATTGAAAGACAGCTTCTACTGAAGGAAGCTAAAATGGATTAAATCAAAACAAAGCTGAAATTCTCTGGCTTTCCTCATTTCGCTCACCCTTACCCTTCCAACCCTTAATTAGCTGATAACATGGCTCAACTTGTAAACATGGAATGAAAAGTGTGCAAAATGTCCTCTAAAAAGAGATGTTGACAGTTTAGAATAGGCCACTTTAGATTTATGGTCTGTTATAACAATAGATTCACCTATCAAAAAGCAAAGATCCATGCTAGTTTTTTTTTTCCCCTTTCATTAGTAAAATCCATTTTAAGGTCTCCAGGAGGTAAATTATTTTTAGAATTAGTTTTTATTTTATTAGTCAGGTTGCAGAGTGTCAAAATTGCACTGAAGCCAGTGGCACTTCACTGAGCTTATTAATATTGATATGATCTCTCTGTGTTCTCTGCTGAGTGACACTTCTAACCTTCCTGAATGGTGAGGATTCTTTTTAAAGGGACCACACAATTGAAAACACAGATCCTCAGGTCTTTTCTTCTGATGCTTTCAAGAAGGGCAAGTAGAATGTCTGCATCAGTTTTCTATGATTCATTCATTTAACTGATGTTTCCTAAGCACCAATTCTGGGCTAACACTAGCTGAGGCTTCAGAGACCTCCAACATGTGACCCTACTCCCCAAGGGGTTCAGTTTGCCCAGGAAAGAGTTTACTAGGGCCTATTATGTGCCACAGCCCATGTTGGGAGCTGCAGACTTCAAATGGTTACAGTATGGTCTCTACAGTCAAGGGACCTATCAATTAATAAAGGGGATGAAAGAATTATTCCAGTATAAAGAGCCCCAGGGGATCAGTGAAGTGAGAGATTATGTCCATGGGGAGGGAGTCTTCAAGGACTGATGATATCTGAACAGGGCTTAGAAAGACAGGCAGCACCTAAGAGGTAGAGATTAGGGATGCAGGAAAGGAGGAAAGGACAAAAAAGATGTTCAGAGGGAACAGCATAAGCAAAGAGAAGCAAATCTCATCTAGAATATGGTTAGGGAACAGCAAGTAGCTCTGTTTAAACAGAAATTATGTTTGAGAATATAGTGGGTGATAGCTGAAATTGGGTTGTGGCCATACTGCTGAAGTTAAAATGCCAGCTGGAGTAGTCTGAGTTAAATTTCTACATGGTGGGTACCTAGCAAAAGTTTCCAAGCAAGGAATCAAATCCATTGCTAATAACAGTGGTTTTGATGTAAGGTTACATTAACCCTTTCATAGGCAGGTAGCATATTTGGGATAGTATTTTATCAAATAATTCTGAGTTGGGTTTTTTTTTTTTTTTAACTGGAACCCAGTTTGTCATTTCTGGTATAACCTATGAATCAAAATAATGCCCAATAGTTATGGAAAGAGAGAGTCAACATTCTATTCACCACAGACAATAAGAGGACATTTTGCAATTTACATTAAATGTATAATCAAGATTTTCTTAGACTGTAACCTCTTTCAGTGTGATCTCCATTATTGTTGACAGCACACTGTATATCTACAACTAAGATTTCAGGAAAAAAAATATTCTGAAAGCTTCTTTCATACTATGGGAAAAGAAAGTCTGAGGTTACCTGTCTTGAGTTGCTTAGTAATCAGTCTGGACCTAAGAAAGTACTTGGGAAAATTAGTGTTTAATCATTGCTTTGACAGTCACGATGTTAAGTGTAATATGTATGTAATGAATTATAGGGTCTTTTTGCTTTTCCAAAACTTCTTCTGAAAAATAGAAGAAAGCACATTGAGTATTCAAAACAAACATTACAGAAATCAGCAGAACTGAACCTAATAAAACCAATATTAGAAACAAAATTCCTTTACCTCGTAAAAGTATAATACTGTTTCACAATTGACTTCTCATTCTCTCACTGTCTAATAAATAAATTAGTGATAGCATCGATGGAATAGACTCAATTCAGCCAAAAACACTAACCTAATGATTTCTCCCAGTCCTAATTAGAAAAGACAGACATGCAAATAAAAAGTCATACCATGAGTTGGTAATTGTTTAGGAGATAGGTATAAGGTATTATGGGGAGACAGGTGAAGGATCAGCTAACCTGTTTACATGTCCGATTGATGGGATACTGCATCAACAAGATACTATTCCCTCCTGAGTGGTTCGTTCAGAATTAATAAAACAATTTTAACAGGGTTTCCACTCTAGTGAGAGGCCAAAACCTAAGTCAGCATTCTCTAGCCTTATTTGCTTGAGCGTTCTCTCTCTATTCTACAGCAAAAGGAAAGCCTCTGGCTTACTTGAACTGGGAGTTCTTTCTGCCATCTGAAGAACTCTGAGTCCTCCAACTCTTTGTCCATGTTTTACATGGTCATCACCCAAAAGAAGGACTTTATTAAGCCTCCAGGCGATTGTGTCACCAGGGTGGCACTACACAAAGGGACCTAGAGTACCCTGTCCTTCAATGAACTAGATATACAAAGACAAACAGATGCCTGCAATTATGAAAACTGAAGAACTGCATTCAGGCCAAAGAGAACAGTTGAGCATGTAAGATCCCAGAGTAAGGCGACAAGGCAGCCAGGGACATGATTTTCAGGGAACTATGCACATTACCCAATTCCAGACCCTAAGGTGGGAGAGAGAATTGGGGGAGGCAAGTGGATAGGCTGGCCCATCTACCTAACATTCTTCCATTCTCCTCACTTCTCTTTTTAGTTTCCTCCTACAGTTCTCCTTCTAACAGATACCCAGACTAATCCAATCTTCCCCTGAATGAAAAAACATATGTATATATATAAATATATAACAATATATGATATGTAATTATAACTAAATTTCTGTATATATTATCAATTGTATTATTTATATTCTAAAAGTGAGCCGAGAAATAACTTTATCATTGTCATATGTGCAAAACTTGGCTTTTGGCGATTAAATTAGTTACCACTCTCTCTAATGAAAGTTGTGAAGGCCCAACTCAGAAAAAAATTAAACCCTGTAGGACTGACTGATTACAGTCGAAACTAAGCGATGCTGAACAATAAGGCATGATTATCAAAGGAAAGTGGTATGATAGAGAATTCCTTTTTCTCTTGCTAACGTAATTTTTTCAGATTTTCCTAATTGAGAAGTGGTGTGTTTGTCTCTGATTTGTTGGAAGGGAGCAAATATTAATATGGCAACAGATGCCAAGCATAGACTAAAAAGATCTGACATGAGCTGATACAATGTAGATCTTATTTTTATGATGTAATTGTGAATTATGTACTTTATGCATTGGTAATTAGAGAGCTGAACAGATGGAGAAGGTTTAGCTTTAAGTGATGTGTCCATTAAAATAACCTGCACTGCCAAGAGTCTATTCATGTTCATGAGTATAGCAAATTTGTTCTATTAAAATATGATTGAAAGATAAGGACTTATTGTCATTGTGTTGGAGTCATCCCTCTAATGAGGGGAAAGAAAATTCTCTGTAAATGTCAAATCCACTATTATCCTGTTTTGCTTTCCAGAGGGTCTTAACTGGACATTTTAACTTCTGTGAAAATTCTGATGTTTAGCATCTCTATCTGTTCCCATTAGTTAGACATTATCACTGAAGGAAATCAAACTAGCCACGAAATGAAAACAGCAATTTTAGCTATTACTTTAAGTGCCTTTTAGATTATTGTTGAAAAGACAGATGGCAACTAATTTTCTTCAATTGAATATTGTATTTTTTTCCTGTTTTCACTAGACATTCTTGCTTCTATCCCTCACACATTTTCCCCAACCTTTTTCAGTGGCATCTAGGGCTGCTCTTCTGCTCAGCCTTAATCTGCTTTCACAGGGAGGAGGAAATGATAGTCCAGATTTCTCATGTGCTCCATCTGGAGATAATGACACATCTAAAGCTCCACAGTTGAGGATATAGAAGTAGATCCTCTCATACATTGTTGGTGGGGGTGTAAACTGGTGTGCTCTTCTGGGAAGGAACCTGGCAATATGCATCAGGAGTCCTAAACAATTCATTATCAGAATTTCTAATCCTGAGACCGTATCTTATGGAAATAACCACAAACATACAGACAAATACACATAGACCCAAATATAAGCAGGAAAAAAAAAAAACAAACAAAAAAACAAAACCAATCCTATACCTAAAAATTATCATTGTATTCAATATATAATAGCTAATAATAGGAATTAGACTAAATATACTATAGAGTAGATGGTTAAGAAAATTATGGCATAGTCACATAAAGAACTGCTGGATAGAAATTTAAATTATATATGTGAAGAATCTGTAATAACATAGTAAAATGGTTATATTATAATGTGGAATAGAAAAATAAGACATTAGGATACTCATAAATATAGTTAATAATCACTGAGGATTTTATAAAATATACTAGGTACTTTTCTAAGCCCTTCATAAATAAAATACCATAAAATACTCATGTAACCCATCGAGGTAAGTAGTAGAGCTGGTAGAACTGGGAGGAGCTCGGATTAAAACCCAAGTGCTCTGATTTTGAAGAAATTGCTTTTAGTTCTTATGGTATAATGCCTCTTCAGTGAATAGCAATTATGTAAAAATAATACTAAACCCACACAAACACAAACACAAACACACAGGAAGTAAAGAAAAACATTTTTAAATTTTTCCAATCAGAATTCTGGAGTCTATTTCTCTGCCTGGAATCTGAGTGGCCTTGTGACTTGCTTTGAAAATAAAATGCAGTGGAAATGATTCTGTATGGCTTTCAAGGCAAGGTCTTAACAGGCTTTGCAGCTTCTACTTTCACATTCTTGCAATGCTGCCCTGAGATGGCCATGAAAAGAAGTTGGCCCACCCTACTGAAAATGAGGGATCGTGCGCAGGAGAACAGAAGTGGCCCAGCCAACAGCCAGCATCAACTACTAGACATATAAGTGAGGCCATCTTGAACCTTCCATCTCAGCCAACTCAACAGCTGAATGCAGTCACATGAATGAGTTCAGGTGAAACGTACATAGAAAATACCTAAACAACCCACTGAATCATGAAAAATAACAAGTCATTATTTCAATCTAAGTTTTAAGGTTGTTTGTTATGTAGCAATAGATAACTGATATGGCCTAAATACTATGAGTTGTTTCTGAAGCAATTATGGAAATACAGTATCATATTTTTCTTTTTTTGTATGAAACTAATGAATTCTCAATAAAGAAATAGTTAGATTTCTTTAGATTTTAGAACCTGACATTGACATTACTTAGGAATAAACTCGACATTTTTTTTCAGGTTTGCCAGACAAAGGTGGAAGTCCTTCTGAAAGAACCAACCTTTGTGAGACATGGCTAGTATGTCATTTCATGGTCACTGAAAATAAATCTTCATGCGTTGGATACAGAATGAGCAGCAATCGGGCAGTTAAGTATTGAGATGAGGAATCTGTAGTCTGGGAGAGTGAAATAATTCTATGAATATTGCTCCCAAATAGCAGCAAGAAGTGAAGAACAGCAAGAACTGGTAAGAACAGCAGCCAACTCTCAGGATAAACACTAAATGGGGACCACTTCACGTTGGACAATGTCTCTCATATACTGTCCCTTCAACTTTATCATTAGTGCCAGGCCTTCCTCAGATTAAAAAGCAAATGCAGTTCAATTAGTATCTGCTCATACTCTGGAAATTCTGTCTTCCTTATTGAGTCATAGAAAATCTGAAATTATAATCAAGGTGGGGCAAAGCAACTGTTAACAGTCAAAATTAGGAAGTCAGTATTTTATTAGAGAATTGTGATGAGGATTAAGATGTCAAACTGAAAGTCAATTTCCAGCCAGTGACATTTGTTACTGTTGATCACTTCCTTCTCTCAGAGAACTGTCTGCTCCCTTGGTCTCCATAAACATTTCTCATGACTCTCTTCCTGACTCTCTGGCCATTGTTCTAATGATCAAGTTTTTTTTTCTTGAAATGTTCATCCCAGAAGTTTAGTCTCTACTTTTCTCACCCTACACACTCTCTTTGAGTGACTTAATCCACTTCTGTGGCTTTAATTACCAGTGACACCCCAACTTGCATATTTAGCTCACAGTTCTAGAAGTGAGACCCAACTCCATGAGATGTCTTCATCTGAGCCTTTCCCAAGTATCCAAATGTTATCATAATCAAACAAAATTTATTTTTTCTCCAAGATTCCCTTCTCCTCCATTATTTCCATCTAGTTTCTTTCCAGTCTTTTACTGGAATATCCAACCAAATTGCATCCCTAATATTTAATATTTAAATATTACATTAATATCTCCTTAACATTTCTGAGAACAGTGTCAAGTCTATTCCCAGTAGCACATACGGTGTTCATGGTCTGGCCCCTGAATCCCCCCACCAGCTATTCTCTTTATCCTGTTAGGTCCTGAGCTGTACTCATATCTGATGAATTTCACACTGGAGTGTGTCCTCACGCCTTCCTCCATTGGTACATGTGGTACGCCCTATGCAGAACACTCTTTCTTTCTGCTTCCCTCCAGCCAGCACCTCCTCATCTTACAAAACTCAGTCCAGGGGGACTTGTTTGAAAAGGCTTCTCTGACCCCTCTTCCCTGCAACTGTGTGGGTCGGGTACTCCTCCTCATGCATGGCTCTATCATTGCATTTTAGCATACTGCTTGTAATTGACTCTTTTCTTCTCTATCTTGCCTGGTAGAACTGTTTCCTGAGGGCAGGGACAGTGCATTTTATCTGGGTAACTTTATTACCTAATATAATGCTTGGCTCCTAGTAGGTGCACAAGGCATTATTTGTGGAATGGGTGAATGTGATACAGCTGCTCCAGACAGGAATTGCTCTGGAAAGCTGAAGGGAAAGGTATTTGCTCAGTGTGAGTGTACAAAGTGCAGCAGAAAAATCACAAAGAGTTTGAATGTAAGACCAAGTTACTCATGATGTCCAAGTATGGGTCTGGCCATATTTCAGCATCAGTTAAGTAATCAGTCTATGCTCAATCTAGGATGCTTTACCAAACAACCACAGGACTAGGATTTTGCTAGTCATATTTCCAGATATAACCAAGGGATCCTCCCTTATCCACTGGTCATAGGGTCAAATGTCTTACTCCTTGCAACTTGCTAATCTTGTAATTACCATGGTAATTATATACCATACATTACCACCACTTCCCCTACATTTTTATAGCTACACAATAGCAGAACCGCTTGTCTAGGCTCCAGGACTAGTCACTCAAATCTAAGGGAACTGGCTGGTCTCCGCTCCCCCTCAGATCCCAGGATATCCCCAGGTTTACACTCTGAGCACTCAGGGAGGGATTATTTGTCCAGCCTTCACTGACTTGAATAAACTAGAAAAAGCTGCATATAAAACTGCCTCTCCAAGGTACATTATACTCTTCCATCTATGGCATTTGTCTGTTTTTTACTTTAGAAACCTTCCCCCTCTTCCACAGTTGTGGCAAGAGCCATTCAAACTGCTGAGCTTTTTTTTTATCTCCACTATAACACATCATGGCCATACGTACTAACCAAAATTAGAATGCATTTGCTCATAGGCTGTCTACCTCTAGGATATAGCTCTATTCTTTCTCCCAAAGCTATTTACATCAGTTAAAACATCAAGCCATTAGCTTACACTGCCAGGAAAGGTGAGATTTACAAAGCACTAAAATAGGTGGTAGAGGAGATAAACACAAGTAAATAAGACACATGGTCCTGATAGAGCTTAGAGTCTCCTTAAGATAAAGAACATGTGAAGTATATAGTAAATAACAAGATTAGAGAGGGTATAATAAATTGCTTGAGAGTGTATGGGTCAGGTCTTTTAATTTAATCCTCATCACTATTTGATGAGGTAAAATACTACTTGACTAGAATTATGAGTGAGGAAATCATGGATCATAAGTGAGAGGTAACCTTCCCCAAACCACATGGCCAGTATGAATCATAGCTGGACCTCAGGCTTATGCTATGATTTAATCACTATCCACCCCCCTCCCCAATAGCCAGAGGAGTTTGGAAGAAGATGCAATTGCTGTGGGTTGCAGTGCCCAGACAAATCTTCACAGAAGAGGTGAAATAGAATCTAGGCCTTAAAGGATTGACAGGATTCAGAGAAATGGAAAAGATATATAAGAATGTTTGTGGCAGCAAGTATTTTTAAAGCACCCTTTTGTAAGACAAAGGATGGAGACAAAACTAAAGATTCCTTAGCAAGTCAGAGAGCCCTAAGAATTTCCTTTTCCAAAATAGTGATATTCATTCAACCTGTAGCCCAACTAACTTGCTTGTGCATTCTTCTCTCCACAATAACACCAAGGTCAGCGACGCTCTGGAGGCCAGAAACAGAAGGGATATTTGCAACTTTACTCTACTGTGATAACTCCTGTTTGCTCTTTGAGCCTGTCAATTTGATATCCCCCACTAGCACTGAACAGGATTGAAAATATATGTACCAGGTAGCCATTGCTTCCAGTTTACGCAATATAAAAAAGAAGTCTTCTTGAAATAACACCAGCTGAAGAGACCAGCCATTAAATAAATACAGATACTTCTTTCCTGATCAACAAGCAGATCACTGAATTGTGAGAGGTCTTCACTAACGTGAATCAAATGTTGACTGATTGGGAAAAACCTAATATTTAGCTTATGATGCTTTTATCCATCACAGGGGAGGTCTGAAGTGTCACTGTGGTGTTTGAGCTACAGCTCTGTTTGCTTGGTGAAATGAGTTCAAGGGCACTGTCATCCTGGGTACACCTTGGTAGTGAATCTGAATTTCCTCCCCAAACAGGTTGTAGCCAAATAAACTCTACCAAAAATATCTGATCTTCTAGGTAGCAGGAGATAAAGTAGACCAGGTGACTTGGGAAACAAACAATCAGAGACCTACATTTGTCATCCTACATCTGTCTGCCTACGCCTTTGTCTCACAAGGAACTGAGATGCCCTTAGTAAGCAGGTTCTCTTGAAGGTGTCTTTCTTCAAAAACATTTCTTCTGATTTCCAATCTTCACTTCAGTAAGTAATTTCAATTAGATCAACTAGATCAGTTAGATCAATTAGATCAATTTAGATCAACAAATCTGGGTATCCTTTATTCTCTGTTCAGGAAAATAAATAATCAAAACCCTGAACCATAAATATTTTATTTGACTTCCATCTCAACTCAGGTCACTCTTGAACTCTGCGTTTATCAATAACCTCTACTTCTGCATTCTATGGCTTCTTATCTTTTTCCATGTATAGAGTCACCAAAAGACAAAGACACAGGGTATCTGTTCTCTCAAGAGTCTGTATTGACTCAAACCATGACATTAGTGTCACAGAGTTCTTCTTATCCAACACAAGTACCACCCCACTTTGCTCTCAGCTCAGTTTTTGAGATCAAACAGGCAAATGCAAGCACACATTCTTTTTCAAACCACTTCATGAGCAACTCCCTGTGAACATGAGCATAAAACACAGAATTGACTCAAATGAGATCACCTACATTGAACATTCAGCATCGTGCTTGTGCATAAACACTATTCATTAAGCACAGAGATTTTCCAGGAGTTCTTGGAGAAATAACACATCTGACCCTAACAGTGAATGCAAGGTTACATTTGTATCCATAGGTAGCCTACACTTGTCCATCTCATAATCTACTAGTCACCTTCTGAAAGTCTTGTAAAATTCTCAGTCTCTCTACATATGCTCACTTCCAGAGGTGGTGATCAGAATTAAACCACCTGGATTCCTTAAAGGGCAGAAATACACCAAACTCAATTTACAAGATATCAACATCTTAAAGGAAAATTAGAATCTACAGGCTAATCTCGATTTGAGTCTACAAGGTATTCTACTTTATCTGTTGGCAATTCATTATAACTGGTGTATAAAGGAATAACTGGGTTCATTTTGGTCTATCACACTTCCCTTTTATGGGCACCTCCTGGTACAGGGTGGTAAACCAGTAATCGAAAATAGGTCTCTGGGAAGTCCTAGCCACAGCAATCAAGCAAGAAAAAGAAGTAAAAGGGATCCAAATTGAAAGAGAAGAAGTAAAATTGTCACTCTATGTGGATTACATGATACTATTTATAGAAAACCCTAAAATCCTCACACAAAAGCTACTAGAGTTGATAAAAGAATTCAGCAAGGTAGCAGGATACAAGATTAATATACAAAAACCAGTGCATTTCTTTACACTAACAATGAATTAGCAGGAAAAGAAAGTAAAGAAACAATCCCTTTTAAAATCACATCCAAAACAATAAAATACTTAGGAATAAGTCTCAGCAAGGAGGTGAAAGACTTACACACGGAGAACTACAAAGCATTGATTAAGGAAATTAAGGATGACTTAAAGAAATGGAAAGATATCCCATGCTCTTGGATTGGAAGAATAAATATTGTTAAAATGGCCATACTGCTCAAGGCAATCTACAGATTTAATATGATCCCTATCACATTCCCCAGGACATTTTTCACAAAACTAGAACAAACAATCCTAAAATTTACATATAATCACAAAAGACCCAGAACTGCCAAAACAGTATTGAAGAAAAAGAATGAAGCTGGGGGAATAACCCTCCCAAACTTCAGACAATAATACAGAGCTACAGTAGTCAAAACAGTATGGTATTGGCATAAAAACAGACATATGGATCAATGGAACAGAATAGAGAGCCCAGAAATAAACCTGCAGAGGAAAGACAGTATCTTCAGCAAGTGATGTTGGGAAAACTGGATAGTAACATATAAATTAATAAAGTTAAAACACTCCTTTATAACATACACAAAAATAAACTCAAAATGGCTTAAAGATTTAAGTGTAAGACAAGACAATATAAACCCCCTAGAAGAAAACATAGGCAAAACATTCTCTGATACACATCTTAGTAATGTTCCCTTAGGGCAGTCTACCCAGGCAATAGAAATAAAAGCAAAAATTAACAAATGAGAACTAATTAAATTTATAAGGTTTTGCACAGCAAAGGAAAACATAAGCAAAACAAAATGACAACCTATGGAATGGGGGAAAATATTTGCAAATCATGCAGCTGACAAAGGCTTAATTCCCAGAATATATCAACAGCTCATACAACTTTATAACAAAAAAACAAACAACCTAATCCAAAAATGAACAGAAGACCTAAACAAGCAATTCTCCAATGAAGACATACAAATGGCCAATAGGCACATGATAAAATGTTCAATATCACTAATTATCAGAGAAATGCAAATCAAAATTTCAATGAGGTATCACCTCACACCAATCAGAATGCCATCATTCAAAAGTCCACAAACAATAAATGCTGGAGAGGCTGTGGAGAAAAGGAAACCCTCCTACATTGCTGGTGGGAATGTAGTTTGGTGCAGTCATTATGGAAAACAGTATGGAGATTCTTCAAAAAACTAAAAATAGACTTATCATATGACCCAGCAATCCCATTCCTGGGTATATATCTGGAGGGAACTCTAATTTAAAAAGATACATGCACCCCAATGTTCACAGCAGCATGATTTACAATAGCCAAGACATGGAAACAACCTAAACGTCCATAGACGGATGACTGGATTAAGAAGCTGTGGTATAATTATATAATGGAATACTACTCAGCCATAAAAAATGCCATTTGCAGCAACATGGATGGACCTAGAGATTGTCATTCTAAGTGAAGTAAGCCAGAAGGAGAAAGAAAAATACCATATTACTCATATGTGGAATTTTTAAGAAAGAAAACAAAAGACACTATGAACTTATCCACAAAACAGAAACAGACTCATAGACATAATAAACAATCTTATGATTACTGGGGAAAGTGAATGGGAAGGGATAAATTTTGAGTTTGAGATTTGCAAATGTCAGCCACTATATATAAAAATAGATAAAAAACCAGTTTCTTCTGTGTGGCACATGGAACTATATTCAGTATCTTATAATAACCTTTAATGAAAAAAGAATATGAAAACGAATATATGTATGCATATGCATGACTGGGACATTGTGCTGTACACCAGAAATTGACACACTATAACTGACTGTACTTCCGTTAAAAAAGAAAAAAAGAAAATAAGTTATCTGAAAGACATAGGGTGATGAGCACAGAAGAAGCAAGCCAAGTTCCATTTATATTCAAATCTCTGCCATGCATAGCCTTTCATTTTTACCTCTCTTTTTCCTCCAACCTCTGAATTCCATTGTGTGTGTGTGTACATGGTGTTTGGGTAACTAATCTGAGAACTTTGCTGGGTCTTTCTGTCTGATGCATTTATGCAGTGCATACGGAGACAAATGTAGCAGAGGAGAAATGTAGCTGTTTTCAGGAAGTATCCCAAAGGGGGATAAAAGGTGATGGGAAGGCAGTGGTGACCTGCATGCATGCTGTGTTTTTTTGCCTGTTAACTGGCAAGCACTCATTCTGGTTTGGCTCCAATGGAATGCCTGCTCTGTGACCTAGGCCAAGACATATGAACCCTTGAGCTTGTCTTCTTATCTGTACAATGGGGTTAACACCTTGTAGGGTTGTAGTGGGAATTAAGTGACAGACCTTATAGGAAAACATTTGGCAGTTTCTTACTATATATCAAATACTCAATAAATATTAGCCTCACCCTTTCTGAAGTTCAAAAGCAAAGTTTGTAAGAGTAGTCCATTCTACTGAAGACCAAAAGGCATGTATCAAATTCCACTTCTTCCACTGGAATGTCAGCACACCAGTAAATGTGCTGTATCTGTGCAATGAGAATGAATTGAAACGGTTCATGCAAATTCTATTAAGATAGAAAAAAAAAATCAAAACTGCAAGCAGAATATACAAAGAAGATGATTTCCTTTAGATCTGAAGCCTGATTTTCTTTCAACATTCTCTGAATTCTTTTAAGCCCTGGGCACAAAGGCATATGCTCATGTTTTGGCTGCTTGGAAGCATAATTGGTTTCTTTGGTGACTTGGCATCCTTGTTTTGTCCGATTTCTCCTTTATTTTGATCTCACAGAAGAACTGCCATTTTTCTTCCAAGTGATAGGTGCTTGATACACACTCCCTAGCTGTGATCTGTGGTTAGGAGCTTGGATTTGCCTCCATTTTCTACCCATGGGTAGAAGGTATTCTTTTTATGATACATGAACTTGAGCGTGCAGTACTTTTGATCTGGTTCCTTTGTGGCTTTACTGGGTAGTGGGTGAAAGGATTTTAAGTGAAGTTTGGGGGAAGAAGGAATAGGAACATTTCTCTCTAATTCCATGAAACACTTGATTTAGAATATTTCTCCTACCAGGAGAGTGCTGCTATAATTATAGATTGCTTTGATAAAGACTTTCTTTAAAGCACAAAAGTGAATTCAGAATCCCATTTTTTAAAAAATAAAGTATATAGCATTTATATAGTTTGCCAATTTACTTATTAGAAAGATTCAGCACGATTTCAATGAAATACTTTAGAGATAGTTAAAACCTAGGTTATATAGTCAGCATGTGCTTGGTACTACTGTGTTTTACTTCACAAATTATTGATGCTCAGTCTGATCACTTGCAAGTACAGCTAGAAACTAACTGGTCTTCCTCATTCTTATAATTCGCATCTTTGTTAATATTTTCTTATCAGTACTACTACTAATAAAATATCATACATTTATTAAATGACAGTGTGCCAGGCTGTATACATTATTTAACACTCTCACCGAAACTTTGTGAAGGTATTGTTATTCCTGTTATATAGATGAGACTAATTAAGGATTGGAAGATAAAACATTTTTTCAGGACTGCACAGATACTAAATTTTAGAGTCAGGATTCAAATCCAAGCAATCCAGGGCCAGGATATTTGCCCTGAATCACCAGATCTCCACTGTGCCTAGATATGCTCACAATAAGAGTTACAAAATGTTAATATAATTGATACACAGATTGGATTTGTGTCTTCATGGTTTTTTTTTCATATTGATTGCAAAATGAACCCATTTCCACTCCTCTCTACATCTCCTGTTAGAGACTTTGTTAAGGACTCCCATAGAGACTCTGTTCCCCATCTCTTGAATCTGGGCTATAATTCAAGCCCAGGTTGAGTCTGGGCCTCGACTTGCTCTGGTCCACAGAATACGGCAGAAGTCATGATGGGCTACTTCCCAGTCAGGCTTCAAGAGACTTTGAGACTTTCACTCTAGTTCTCTCTCTAAACCTTGCTGCTCACTGTGAGATCCAGGTTGAGACAGCATGCTGGAAAATGTAAAACCATGTTAAAGTCAAGTCATCCTTGTGGGGGCACTCTGGAGCCCCCAGCATTCGGCTGACCTGCTCCCTGATTGCAGAGACACAAGCAAGCCCCGTGGAGATCCACCGAGCCCAGCCCAGCTCAGCAGCACATCCTTGCTGACTTCTAGAATCACCAGAATTAATAAAGTGTTATTATTTTAAGTCACTGAGTTTGGGGCTGGTTTGTTAACTCGGAAATAGCTAACCAATGCAGTGCTGATCTGACTGGGACAATTGTTCTTGAGTTGCAGAATCATAGCATGTTCAAAGCTCTCTTAGGCAACTTCCTCAGTAAAACAAAAACATAAATTGATACAAAAACAGTACTCAAAAAACAAAATATGAAAAAACAAGGCCCAGGAAGATTAGTAACTCACTCTTATCTCCTTATTCTCTGAGGCCCTTCCTGTTGTTACTCTGTTTCTACTAGGTAGAATTTACTAAAGACTATTATAAAGCTACAGATAAGAAATAGTCTACATTTCTGGGCATAGAAAAACCATGCTAAATGGATTCACCAGAAGTAAAAGTTTAACACATTTCTTAATGCTGAGCATGTATACGTTCTATTTTTTAGTGAGTGTCCAGACAAATGACACTTGCTTTTTATTCTTCTATAGGGACCTTATGAATGGATGTGAAATATGATTGCCAACTAGGCTTAACAGACCTTATAAAAGAAAAGCATTGTGGGACTTATCCATCAACTTAACACTCCTATTCTCCTTAAATCATAGGAATTCCAGAACTAGTATTTATTAGCTTGTTCTTTCTGTACATCAATTACCTTAGACCCTATATGCTGCAGCTCCATCAAAAGCATTAAATAGTTCCCAGTGGCAAATTCCTGGTTATCTTTAGCTCATGCTGTTAAGTAAGTTTCCACAGTTTTTATAGCTCCAGATTTCATTGTATTTTTTAAATGACTTGGTTTCAGTTGTTAAAGCCTAAAACGTTGACTTAAAGAGAAAATACCTGTGAGCATGTGAATGTAGAATTTGACTTTTCAACTTCACCAAGGCCAGCGGGGTTTCGGGTTACATCCCTCTTATGCTGGGAGGGGTTACCAAAAGGTACTTGCTTGGGTTTCTGATATTGATATTTTACACCTATGTTTCTAATAAGTTGACTGGCCCTCCATCTTGCTAGGTCCTGTTAGCTGGCCTGCCTCATGCCTCAGCCTTCTCCACCTGGAGGACTTTATCCTTCACAAGTAAACTTTCTGCCTCTTCTAATTTTGCTGTTTTCTGGATTCTGTGACCAGGGGTGAAAGCACATTCTTAGCTCCCCTGATACCCAAGGCCTTCTTCACAATGTCCTTGTTTCTCTTCCTTTCTTCTCTGGGCTTTCAATATGACCAGAGTGATGTGTTTTTTTCTTGCAGAGTGTTGCTCCTCCCTCTCTGCTTCCTCTACTTTTTTCAACAATATGGACTCTGCCTTTTGGAGAAGTAGTTACTCTTTTACAGGCGTGCAGGAGGGAGGGACACAAACTCAGCCACAATTGTGAGGTGGTATTAACGTCTACAAGGTCCTGCCTGGAGTTTTAAAACTTGTTATGTTTATACTGATTTCTCTGTCAATGTAGCAAGACAAAACAACTGACCAAGTATATTATCAGTTACTCTTAAAAAATTCTGTAATCTTTTCCTTACAATGCTATTTCCATTAGGTAAGGAATTCTGAACTGCTCTAAATAGAAAAATAGGCCAATCAGTTAGCTTAATAATTCCTATCTGAATTTTAAATGTTTATTAGTTTTACAATTTGTCATTTTCTTCATTTGGTTATTTTGGGAAAAATCTCTGTCTTGCATTGACATAGCTTTTCTCCCAGGTGATACGTTTGTTTCATTTTCCAAATAATTTTTCTACCAACTTAAAACCTGCTAGACTTTAAGACTTTTAGACTGGCTAAACTATTTCTTTTCCTCTTGTGCATAGGTCTTATTTCCTTAGAGTAATGGTTTACAAACTTTAAATACTCTTGAACACTCTCTCCAAATATACTGGTATTTAATCTTAAAAATAAATCTAATATCTACAAATGAATACATCATGAACATTATGAAATATTGTAAAATGAGAATTGAATAACGAAGATGTAAAAAGTAGCTATGTTTTCTCATATATTTTTCCTATATATCTCATACATCCCAATTTGGATACCCTGGCTTGGAGATGTTAAACTGTCTGCATGTTATTTATCTGGTAAAACATTTTAATATCATCCATATCTGAAATGGTGATAGGCAAGAATTTGGAAAATAAAGTTATCTTTAGACTCCAGATGTACTATGTATATGTTAAATTAATAATAGCTTTCTGTGTTTTTAGTCACCAGATAGTTATTGATACTTTACAAGCCACTTGTTGCATAGAATTCTATTGTAATCTACAACTCCCTGTGCTAGAAGAAAGATACTTTTTTTTGTCATAATAAAGAATGCCATGTCCTCACCAAAAGATATTAGTTGGCTTCTTTTCAGTTGACAATCATTTGAAATTGTTGAAGCCAAACACATTTTGCCAAGAGGGAGTAGAACTCCACAGAATATTTGCATGGGCTCTGACTTGAAAGAACTTAGCAAGCACAAGACAGGAGCATCTGTCATGACTGAAAACAAGATAGACTTAAAGATATAACACATAGAACAAATGTTTTTATTTTCACTGACATGTGTAGGAAGAAAAATGGGAGTGGTTTGTTACTATTTTAATACCACTGTACTTACATAAATGTTTAACTTCATTTTAAAAGCCACAGTAGAAATATTTAATAAAAATAAAAAATTTTTCCAAGCTGTGACTATCTTCTAAACCTATACATATACGTTTTCTTCTGTTGATCTCTGATTTTAGTCTGTACAAGAATAACTTTAAGGAGAAACATATATATGTAGGAAGTTTGGTGTAACACCCAAAATCCCCAGGTGAGTCTTTTGAAGATGGATCAGGGATTCATCTTTGAGCAAGATGCATAACTTGTTCTCTCTGATTCCAAAGGAAACAAAAACATGAATAAAACTTTATTTAAATGTTCCTTTTAGAGATATGAGCAAAAGATATTTACTTCGGAACTGATCTGTGATATCCCTTTTCTGATGACTACTCTAGCTCTATGTGCTATCCTGTATGTTAAACACATGTGTACACACATACCTGTATTTGCATCACTATCGTATCACACCACAGAGGCATACTTTTGTAATAATTTAGATAGCACATAAGTGAAAGCTGTCAAATGAACCTGACTACTGAATCAATTAATTTGGATATTATTTTTATTTTTGACAAGTAATAAAAATGAAAGGGAGAGATGCAAATGACCAAAGGATTTATTTTTGGTTTCTGCTACTAGACTTCTTTCTTTATTTATACCCCTGCTTTCTCCAGCCTTTTATTGTTGCTATGGTTGTTTTTTCCGCCTTATTGTATCTGCGATTAGATTGGAAGGAACTAAACTAGAGTAGAATCTACCACGGTCTGCAGAGCAGCCTGCCTGGGTGCAAATCCCAGCTCAGTCAATTACACTGACTTTGTCTAATCTTTTCATGATCCACTCACACTCACTTGTCTGTGTGTTTTAATAAATATAAACATAAGTCATAAACCTTGAAAGAATTCAGAATAGTATAAGGAAGATAACTGAAATTATCTAGACACCTATCACTCAGATATAATTACTGCAAACATTTTCACATATATCTTTCCTAATTATTTTTAGATATAAAAATTGCACTTAAACAAAAATGAATAAGGTCACATTTTACATACTGTTTGTAATGTTTTACATACTGTTTGTAATGTTTTACATTGACGATGTATTGTGGCCTTGTGACAAGTGCATAAGTTTTTATTTTAATTAATGACTGCTTAATATTTTCTGGTGTAGATGACCTCTTTTTACTGATTTTAATTTTTGTCATTTCAGAATAAATGGTAGAGAAAATCCATTTGCATAGTTGTGCTGCAAATGTAATTGGAGAGGTATGATTCTAGTATATGCAATTTGTATATATAGGGTGAGTTCAATCTATTAGTTTCTTCTACTTTTAAAAATGAGGAGAACTGGGAAGAGTGTAAGGTTTTAAAAGGACAGAGACAGTAAGAAAGGTGTATAGCAATATGGAAGAGAGTAAAGCAAACATAAGATACTTGTTTTTTCCTTGCTTCTCCAAGAGTCCTTGGCATATCTGCTCATTCCTCAAAAAGAGAGAAGCTTGCTTTATAGACTCAGGGAGTGAATGTGAATGCATCATCTATTGCATATTTTCCTTCTCATAACCTAGTCTGTTACAGGATGCTGAGAGGTCATCCATCAAAGTCCTTTCCAGGGTGAAGTAACTCTTGGAGAAGGCCAGAAAGATTGTCAAGAAGGAAGTGAGGAAAGAAACAAAGAGAAGTGGAAGCAGGAGAGAAAAGGAATTTAGTTCATTACTTTCACTTTTACTTCAACTGAGCCAAAATTATATCATTATTCCGAAGCATGTTTCAGGGCATATTGCTTAATGTGGATTCCATTACCACTACTGCACATAATCTTTTATTCATGTTAGTATTACCATGATATGTGTATTCTCTATCTTGACTATATAGTTAGGAAGAACCACTTTTACTTGCAGATATTTTCAGAATTGCTCATAGTTGTAACAAGTCAAGTAAGAGATGTCAAATGCCTTGCACAGGTCCTGGCACATGGCCCTCAGAGATGTTTATGGAAGCAGATCCTGAATCTTCCAAAGTGAGCCACCACCACAGTCTCAGCCTCTTCATTTTATGTTTAGAAAACACAATGCAGGGAGCATAAACTGCTTGTTAGCTTGTTTCCTACCGAATGGATTGCTAGCCGGGTGTCTACACTTAACGGAGGGGAATGCCTTGAAGTCCTCAAGTACTTTAACAGCAATAATATGTGCAGAAGCTTCTGAATTAATCTTCCATCTTTCTGGTTTATTGTCATTTAAGAACAGATGTGAATTCCTTTCCTGTGTGAAATTTCATGGCTGGACTCAGCAATACTTCTCTCTGGGCCTACAATTCATCACTCTGTTGGACTGTGTTGAATTCCAATGTTGGGAAACTGCTGCATATTTCAGCAAGATAATTTTGTTTGCCAAATCTCAGCTACCTTTACGTATAGAGAGGGACACTCATGAATAGGAAGATTTAGTTTGCATGAACATTTAATGAAAACTTCACTATATTTTCTCCTTGAGCCCCTCCCCACGACTCGGGAAATAACAGTATAGCATCAGCTTCTTGTTTTTGTCTCTGCTAACCTTTCTCATTCTAATCAGGCACTGCTGTCAGAACTGTGGGCTCACAGTGATAAGTGCTCATGAAGAAATAGATAGACTCTCCCTGCTTAAGTGATCTTTTGCTGCAAGGTATAAGCATTTGACTATGTTTTAGTTAGTTTTTTGTTTTTTTCATTCTTCCTAAGCAGAAAATTGAGTTACTTTATTCTTCTGCTTCTATTCACTAATCTCATATAGTTGTACCTGCTTACATTTCTAACCTAGTATATTTAATTTTCATAGGAGGATATGTATGTATGACATTGGTGGTTATATAGCCAAGTATATCTACCATTTATCTATCTATAGTCAATCAACCGATCATCTATTATTTATCTAGTTTAAAAAGTATTGATAGCCTGCAAACATTTTTATATTTTTGATTTCAATCTATTTCTAGTGAATGTGGGTCTGATAAATTTTCTCATGTCCTTGTTTTTTTCTAGTTTGAATGATTCATAAATGCTTTCAATTTAAAATGGAAAAACCAATTTGAATCACTAGCTATATATGGGACAGTAGCTTGATATTTTTCATTTTATTTGGGAAAATAAAAAAGCATATAAATATACAGACACAAAAGATGGAGACATACATACTTAGCTTTTCCATTCTGGTGTTTAAAAAGGTTAATTTACTCATGAATAAATAAATATCTCTTTCTCGTTTCATATATTGAAGGAGACCATGGGACTGATTGCTGGGCAGCAAAGTCTGAGAAGAATAAACACAAAGTGAAATGCCTTATGAGGAGGTTAGATTGTAAAAGAAACCCCAACACACGTTATTGAAGAATCTGGAATAATACATCTTTATAAAGAAAAATCTCAAGAAGGGAGGCATGGCAGGCATCTTTAAACATTTGAGAGGCTGTCAGGTGGACTTTTTCTTTTGTGTCCAAGATGTATCATGAACACAAGAGATTATAATGTCTTAGATGGCAGATTTAGTTTAATTATAAGTATTCGGAATTCTGAGGGTTTCCTAATAAATAGCGTCTTACTTTCCCACTCGAGTTTTGAGGATTTTGAGAACAGCAAAGCAGTGGCAGATAAAGAGCAAAGCAATGACTGAGTTCAACCGGAAGGATTCTCTCAGTGTGAAAATCAACCTCAGAATTAGACAGATTCCTCTCTCAGGCAGCTTTGGACAGGGAGTCTACCCGACAAGGGTGATGCTCCCAGAGGAAGGGGCGGTATGTATTCTCATGTGTTCCCAGGTTTCACTTCAAAGAGGAGGAACATCAGGGCTGAGCCAATCATGCCCTTTATTCATTCCCTTTATGTATCAATCAGAGAAGCCACCTGCATGATCAGCTATAGAGTGAGAAAAGAGAGCAGAGTCCAGAGGTGTGTTTAGGGAAAACAACTTCACATGGAAATCAGAAGTGAGGACAGCATATCCCTGTAAAGGATAAGGAAGGTCTTTCCATTGATCAGTACATCCCAAGTTTCGTGGACTGTTCTTGGAGTGTGTTGAAGATTTCCACTCATTCAATAATAATTTTTTAGTGCCCACCAGTTCTCAGGCTCTGTGCTAAATGCTGGGAGCATAATGGTGGAGAAAAACAGTCACAATTCTTCCCCTCTTGGAGCTTCAAGTGCAAGAATATACATGCCCAGGATAGATAATCATTTGGTGGGGCTGTGGTAAACTGTAACTCATCACTTGACTGCACTTTAAAATCATCTGGGGAACTATTAAAAAAAATTGATGCTCAGGCCCCACCCAGTTCTGATTTAGTTGGTCTGAAGGTTAGTCTGGGCATGAGGATTTTCCAAAGTCCCTAGGTAATTCTAAGTTGCAATCAGGGTTGAAATCCACTGTGGTTAAGGGAGTTCTAGGGTAGGATGGTGGATGAAATTGATAACTATGCACCTCTTGATCATGCTGAAGTTCCCAGTGCTGGCACATTTTACAGATACTCAAAAACGTCTGCTGAATGAATTGACAAACTGGCAAGTCAATGGTTCTCAACCTTCTCTTTTGACCTTAAAATCTTTATTTTTCTCTCTCATGTTTGACTTCCAGACAAGGACTAACATACCTGAACTATTTTCTCCTTCATTCATAAATTCTCTATTTCATTGCCCTTTGGAGTCCAAATTTTTCTGCTTTGTGGCTATTAGTGTTTGGTTATCTATAGGTGTTCCAAATTGTTTTTATGAGGAAGATATTGAATTAGACAAACTAGCCACCAAGGACTTCTGTATGGAGGAATTCTTTACTTAAGTAAGAATTCTCTTATTTGCTTATTCAACATGATTCTATTTGCTTTTCTTGTTTCTGGTTGCTTGGCAATCTAGAACTGTTTCAAAATTTCATCTTCCAGAAAGATGTCAAAGAACTCACAATTAAATATAAAATCTTCCATGGGAAAATCTTTTGTGACCTACATATTGAATCAGTAAGGTGATTAAGATGATAAGTATTTATTGAAGCTTCCTATGTACTAATTAGTGTTGCTGGCATATATGATACAACAATGAATCAGACAGTCATGGTGCCTGCTCTCAAAGATCTTACATTATGGAAAGTGGAAATTATATTCAGTGAATAGACAGAAAAATCAAGAAGATAATTTCAAATTAGGAAATGCAAAGACAATAAAATAAGAGGATAGGGATACCTCAATGATAGAGTACTTTGGGTAGAGTGGTCAGCAAGGGCCTCTGTGTTGAGAAAATACTGGAACTGAGATCTAAAACAAGATAAGGAGCCAGTTTCTGGGAAATAATGTTCCAGGTAGAGAGAACAGAAAAATCAAAAAGTGCTTGATGCTGCTGAGATATGGAAGGCTAGTGGCTGCAGCTTGGTGAAGTGGCACACAAACTTGTTTCTCTTGGGAATCATAACTATTGAATTGGAAAAATCTCCAGGGACACACATTTCTCACAATATGGGAGACTTAATAAAATTACAAGCATTCTTTTAAACTTGGAGCTGAGCTCATAAGAAAGGAAAGGAAAATGTCAGAGGACAGAAATGAACAAGAAGCTGGAAGTCAGAAATGTAAACGCAAGATAGAGCTTTTGCCTCCTTGTGGAGGGACAAAGGGAGATGAAGATAGAGAGGGTGAATAAGGCTTGTATTTAAATGGTCCCAATGGTTCCAGGAGACAAGTAGACTTTCAGCCCACACATGGTGTGGAGTTGGAATGGATAACCCCTTGTAAAGTCAGAAGCATGAAGAGTTCTATCCTCAATAAAAGGGTATACCAGTTTAAAAAAAATGCTCACTGGTAAAGGAAGACAACTAGGAAGCCATCTTGGCCTGGGGTTTAAATAAAGGCTCTGAGCATCTGTAACCACAAGTCTGCCTCCAGGAAGGGTTGTGGTATAAGTTTTTACTATAGTGTGGTCTGGGAAAGCATAAGTAGAAAATTAAATTAAAATGTCACAGATTGGTTGTCTCTGATAGAGAGAAAAGAGAACAGGATTAGGGAGAGGCACCTGGAAGACTTCAAATGTACTATTAATGTTTTATTTCTTAAATGGACTGATACTGAGTAGGAGTTTGTAATCTTAATTAAGTTGTTTGCATTTTAAATAATTTTAAAAATATTGATATAAAATATAAAACTTCTAAAATAATGTCAAATGGTAAACTTTACAGAAAAAATCAATTGCTTAACTAATATTTCATTAATAGATTTTACTGTGTGAAACTCTATACTGTGAAGACAATTTTATACATCTACTGCCAAGTATAATTTACTCCTTATTATCAGTGTGCAAATATTCATGTAACAGGTTAACTATTCAAGGCATCCTTCAATTCTTCCCAACTCAACAGCACATATTTTCTTTCCCATTTCCTTGATTCTCTTGATTGTCCACCAATATCATCATCATTATCATCATCATCATCATAATTATAATCTTAACTCTTAGGTTATGAGCTTCTTGGGAGTGGGATCCACATCAGAATCATCTCTGTTATTGTCCATAATCCCAAGCAAAGGGCTTTGCATACAATAGACAACACTATCATCAATCAGCCTTAATAGAAACTAGGAGGTACTAAGCATTAGGAATATTTAAAAAAAAAGATGAAGAGTCTAGTCTAGAAGAGCTAATAATGTAGTTGGATGGGGGGGCGTGTAGCAGTGTCAAACAATGGCATCTTAACAGCTAGCATGAGATTTACCTTGGAAAGAAACTTTCTTTGGGGGGAAACCATCTTGATATTTGGGGTAGAAGGTAAGATTCTGGTGGCAGAAACATTCACAAGCCAAACAATGAAAGTGATGTCTTAGGTACTCTGCATGAAAAACCGAAAGTTTGTTCTATTGTGAAGAGGAAGCAGGGAAAAGAGTGATAGGGTGAAGAGAGGTCCTCTACAGATGGTATGAGGCTGGGGGCATGACCTAGTCAATAAAAAGTTCCTGGAGGGAGAGTATGGAAGGAGCAGCAATCTCCCATATTCAATTTTCAGCTGTTTGTGTTGCCATGAAGTGGGTCTCTTCTCCATTATTCTAGATTCTTCAGTAATGACTACTGAATTATGAATGCTTTCTTTGAGGAAAAGAGATTCTGTGGAAACTGAGAAGGGGCTGAAGTTTATATTTAGGAGTACCCCAAACAGAACAAAGACAGTACTCTGAGGCATTAAGATGATCTATAACCTGGAGTATTTCAAAAGGAGTATAAACCCATAGTCAGAGGTGACCAAACAAAATGTAACCCCTGAAGGATTTCGAGGAAATCCTTAAGATGGCTTTGAGTTTCCACTAGGTAGTTAAATGGAGTTAGAAATTGATGCTATTTAGCTCTAAAGCTGCCAAGAGACCCTTGTTAACATCTGGGATCCATTTTCAAAAGGCAAATAGCAACATAAGGGGGAAAATATTAAGAACCAAATGAATGGTACCATGTTAAAGCAACATTGAGGTGGGACATACTGAAGTCTGTGGGAGTCAGGAATGGACTTCTGAAGAAACACTTGAGCTAGATCTCCAAGGAAGAATAAGATGGAGGGGAGGAGGGGAAAGCAGTGAGGAAAGTAAAGCAAAGAGATCGATTGAGTATAGACATGAAAATGGGAAGAATGGCCACCCGATAGCTAATATGTGCTCAAGGAAAAGAAGCAAATTTTAACAGTAGTCCCAGCAAAACATAAGTTACTAAAAGAACTGTGTAATACATCCCCACTCTAAATATGAATGGTGTTAGGAGTTTCTAGTTTTTTTGGATTAACTTCTCTCTGGCTTCCCTCATTAGTGCATTTAACTGTTTCTATGAGTTGTAAATAGCCAACTTGCCAAGTGTGGGACGTCTGTGTGAGTGTCTTGGGGTGTGTGTGTGTGTGCGTGTGTGCGTGTGTGCGTGCGTGTGTGTACTGTATACACGTCAATCACATATTCGGGAACAGATAGCAAACCAGCCTATTTCCTTGGTATTATCTCAGAGGAGTGAAGGTGTCTAGGAATAGACACAAAGCCTACTGGTGTTCCAATGGGCTGCCCTTTAGTGGTGGCCCTTGTCAGATGTAATAGCTGACACTTTGCTTTCTGACAGTGAATACATTTGGAAGGGTCAACATAAGGCATGGATTTCACATTGTTTGAGGCCACAAGTAGCAAAGCCAGGCTATGACCCAGGTGAGATTAGCAACACATAGGGGCACCCAGGGAGGATTGAGTAACAAAAGAACACACACAGAACCACTGAGCACATCTCAGTAGTCTCCTGCTGCAAGAAAAGTAAAACTACTTAGCATTTATATGGAACTTTTCAATCATTAATTAGTTAATCCATATAACTCCCTGGTGAGAAAATTATTTTTAGTTCCTTATTGTTTCCAGATGAGGAAACCAAGACATAGTGAGGTTAAGTAACTTGCCCAAAGCTGAACATCAAGTCAATAAATAGCAGGAGTGTGATGGGAATACAGAGTTTCTAAATTTTTATTTTGTTCTCTTAGTCTATAAATGCCACTTTGTCTTTGGGGAAAGATGGTCAAGTTGATCCTCAGAGAGCTGAGACCCTTCCACTACAGTAAATGGTACATTCCTCTGCTAATAAGACCTGCTTGGGGAAATTTTCTGTTTCAGGAGTGGATGCTTTTTGTCCACTCTGAAATAATGAACATAAAGTAACATCCACTGTAGCAGGCATTTGGGATGTGTAAGCTGGGGTGCACAGACTGCTAGTGTGTTCCATCTGCCTATGGTCTGAACTCAGTGGTGCTTAGGCACAGGGATTTCAGTGCTATATCTTCTAAAGGAGTGAGTATTCGGAGTAAGAAGAGGCCGAATGGAGAGGAGGAAAAGAAGGCAAATAAGAGCCTAATTCTAATTCAGCCTCTTGGACAGAATCTTTGTCCTTGTGGTTTGAGGGATGTGGACCAGAAATTGATGGAGGGATTTCTGAGAGTTGGTGAAATAACAGCACAAAGATTACCGCATCCAGGTCCAGCCGACCAGGTGTGGTTGAGAAAAAGGAGTTTCTTCTGTCTGCTTTGCAAAGGTTGAAAACACTGGAACAGCTGGACACAGTGGCCTTGGCACAGACTTTGATCACAGCACTAACAGCAGAGGCAATGATGAGGCTTCTCTAAGCTGCTTTAAAAACAGCAATGTTAAGGAGAGGAGCAAGAGCAATGGAGAGAAAAACAGGCAGAATTCTTTAGTGACCCTGGTCTGTGAGACACCCTTTTGGAGATTTCCAGAAATACTTGGCAGGCATTCTGGGGATGTGCAAGTTGATCACTCAGAGTCACTGCATAAATGTAACCATACTTACACCTATGCGAAAAGGCTAGTGAGGGCAGGGGCCATATAGAGTGCAGTAGATCCTCTTCCCCTTTGCTGCACACCTGACCTTCCTGTATCCCAATAAATTAATCATGATCTTTTTTAATATTAAAAATGAACAGCAACTTCACATGCTTTATGATAAATCTCTAACAATTGTATCTGAAAAGTTGAAGAACAGTCTGATGCAACTTTCTTGGTTAGAACATCATTACAATGTAGTACAGTAGTTAAGAACATGGCTTTGAACTCATGAGTCCTGGGTTCAAATCTCAAATCTATAATTTGGAGCTGTAACCTTGGATAAGTCAATTGACTCAATTCATTTCAGTTTCCTTAACTGTTACGTAGGGACATAATGCTAAACTCCTGTCATATATGTTCTGAGGGCTAAATGGCATTAAGTATACAAAAATGCTTTGTAAAGAAAGTGCAATTTATAATTTATAATTGTTACTTTTGCATAATTACTGACTCTTATGCATGTTTCATGGATCACCTCACTCAAGAACTCTACAAGGTAGGCACAATTACTATGTGGATTTGAATCAGTTAGGGTCCTGCAAAACACAAACAGCACACTCAAATGGAAATCATCTGAGGAGAGTTTAAACAAGGAGCTGTTTAGAAATCGTGAGCATGGTGTAGGGAAGCCTAATGGTACTTGGGGGATACTCAGAGAAGGCACAGTTACCCATCCCTGGGCCTGAAGTGGCGAGGGGAGGAAGCAGTTACTGGAATGTGGAAAGAGCAGCATGGAGAAACCCACCTGATAGCTCTTAGGACATTTGGTCATTGGCCTTAGCTTGCCCTTGGCAATACCACAAAGAGAGAGCCAGGAAAATCAATGTCCCGGCATCATTCTCTTCTCTTCCTCCATACTTTTGGCAGCTGATTGAAAGGCAATGCCAGAGGGCAAATGAGGCTACTTTCAGAGCACATTTAATTTTTTGACTATATTTCTGGGTTTGCCTGGAACTGTATTAGTTTATACCCTTTTCTGACATGAATAGCCCCTTTCCTTTTACTCCCATGTGTCCCATTTTGGACAAGAAACTAAATTTCCATCCTGCCTATGATAGTTTACCTCCCAGCGTTGGTAAAAGATTACAGAAGGAAATTCAGTGGATCTGGAGTAGGGGGAACAGTAGAAATTCCACACATGATTTTACAGAAGAAGAAATAAAGGCTTAGAGGCCAAACAACCTGCCCAAGGGCACACAGCCAGCGAGGGCCAGAATGGTGCTGTATGCAGACAGTATAGAAGCAGTCTAACTGCAGAAGTCAAGCTCATTCGCAATCACTGCTGCAGGAGGCACTCGACCTGCAGGGACTATTTACCTAGAGGGGGATTACAAAATTTGTTTTTTAGACTCAGTTGCTCAGACCAGTGAGTACTATGGGAAGAACTTTAGTTGCACTGGTGAATCTAGCATATCCAGATACCATATTTTCTTTTATTATTACACTTGGCTGACAGGAGGCTAACTCCTCACAAGGGGAATACAGGCCCAAATCTGTAGTTTCCTTGTCAGGAGGATTTCCTGGATGCTCCCCTTAAAGGAGTGTATCAAATCTGCTCATTTCCACAGACCTCTGAGAAGTACTAATTCAACACTCGTACAAATAGAAAACCATCAGTTCACCCTATAATTTTGGTCTATTTCAGTCAATTCTCCACGGTCCTTTGGTGGAGTGAATCTTCCTAATGACTTACATTTACGGTAATAAGTGGAAACGAAGGCAATAAAGAAAGCCCAAGGATGTTTTATGGCTTTGGTTCTTTTAAAATGAAGTCTATGGAGATGAAAAGCTGGGTCTTAAGGTAATCTAACAGCCTCCCACAGCATTTTAAGAGGCTCAGATTCAGCCCGCTTGCTAGAGACTGGACACAGACTGTACATGCTCCACCATGGCTCTTGGCAGAAAGCTGCGGCCTATTTGAAAACTTGTTTCTTTAAACCAAGAATAGTAAGACTTGAGCCTACATAGAATTATTTTGAAAGCAACTCATCACCATTGTCAGAAATAATTAACTGAGCTCTTACTACTCTTTATTTGGAATTATGCAAACCCACGACGGCTTCATACATATATATGAAAGAGAGGGAGATAGAGGAGAGAAAGTGAGGGAGAAATCCACCCCAAAGTCATATATGCAAGTACATACATTTGTGAATTAATTTTAGGGTGGCTAATAGGGTCAACAGAGAAATTTAAGACTTCTTATCTGGGCATCAATGGCACCAATGCCATATTTTCGACCACCTAAAGAACATCTGTACTTAGATGTTGCATGATCATACAGTCTCAATAGAACTGAAGATGAACTCTTCCTCTAATCAGGTCTTTCTCCTCAAATCAGACCAATATTTCAGAATTGGAGAGAATTTTGCCCAAAGATCATTCAGCTTATGCTTGAACTCCTGAACAGTTCTTAAACAGTTCATTTCAGTGTTGCCTCTTTTGGGCTCTGCAATGTCCTCCAAGAGAAACTAGGCCCAGAGTGGGTTCATGGAGATCTTCACTGGGCAAAACAGGGGGAGGGGAAGTAGCTGGCACAAAGAAAGTGAAGTTCAAGGTGATCTCAGTGGAGGTTCCAGGTATTAAAAAATAAAAATGAAAGCCAACCATACAGTCCCATAGAGCATCCAATAGACTGTTATTTGAGAGAGAAAAGCCAAGTCTGAGGCAATGGGGTCAACTCAGAAAACATAAAACCAAATTAATTGGGTTCAAACCGTGGATTGCAGACAGCATATGACACAATGTATATAATTTTATCTAAGGGTCCAAAAACCTTGTTAAAAAGTTAAATTAGTTTAGTCTAACAATGTCTGAGAGGGAGAATAAGTGTTTTTGTTCCCCCTTCCTCCAGGCTAACCCCTCAAACTTGCTTTGAGAGTATTCTTAGCAATTTCTCTTTCATCAGTTATCCCCACTTTTCTTTATCTTCAGTCTGTTTTCTGTTGATTCCCCTAGTCATACAAAGTTGTTCTGAGTTTTTCTTGCCAATTCTGTTGCCCCTGCAAGTTAGAATGATCTCCTATCCCCTTTCCAATGCTAAACAATTTGATAGAATAACTATATCCTCAGTGACTTTCTTGTTTTGCTTCCCTTCCACTTTTTTTTTTTTTTTTTTTGGCACCTGGTACAATTTGATTTTCCCCCTCACAAATTTACTTAAAACTACACTCCACTAAAATCACCATGGGCTTTCCAAATGCCAAATCCAATGGTATTTCTCAGTATATGTGACCAGCCCCTTCATCTGGAAAGCGTCTCAACATCTGTCCTTAATAATACCACTATCCTTGGTTATATTTCTAATTTTTAACTCCTTCAATGATTTCTCCTCTTTTTTGTCCGTTAAATGATTTAATTCCCTGGGTTAAGGTCCAATCTTTAGCCCTTATCTTCCATGTTCTCATTCTGAAGAACTCTCATTAAAAGCCAGAGATTCAATGTTAACACTTCTCTGTGGATGAAACTCATTCTACATGAAAAGCCTTGACTTTCCCACAAGGTTCCAAGCAAATATTTTACATTCCTTTTGGATATTTCCATAACAATGATCTACAAGTACTGCAAACTGAGTATGTCCACATTAGAATTCATTTTCATACATCCCAAACCTGCTTTAGCTCCATATTTCTTATTTCAGTTCAGGATGTTACCAACCACTCACATAAATAAGAAATCTTAGTTAAATAGATGCCAATCAATTTTATATCCTATTGAGACTTTTAAGATTCTACCTCTGAAGGCATTCTTAAATTGTTTCTTTTGTTGTGACTTTTTTCACAGCTCCCACTCAACATTACTTCAAGCTGACTTTGTCATCACCAATCTCTCCTTCAACTGCTTCCCATAAAATCCATCTTCAACGCCTGGTCAGGGCTATTATTATCATGCATGGATTTGACCATGCTCAAAAAGCTTTTATGACTCCCTCATTGCCTTATTGATAAAGTCTAAATTTTCCTCTTGAGATTTAGATCTTCCATAACTTTGTACCTCCCACACTTCATTTAGGGTGTAGGACTGGTTCAGGGAGGAAGATCTCCTCCCTGCTCTGCCTCCATTTCTCAAGTATGCCATACCCATGATGTTTCTAGCTTTTCCTGATCTTAATTTTTCATAGCGTTAGTAAGCCTTCATAAAACCTTAATAATTATCTTAGATAAAAGAAATACCTATCCTCCCTGAATACTTTTTGAGAAGTGTGTATGGACCTGTATTGCTCAGTACTGCACTCACTGCTATATGTCTATAATCTCCATTCCAGATTTTAAACTCATGAAACATAGCCTTGTTCCTCTTAAGTTTTACTGCAATACTTTTCATAGTGCCTGCATTCAGTAAATGTTTATTCTATTGAATTAAAGTCTTATTGTTAGTTCTTTTGAAGTATGTACTAGATTTTCTATTCTTTTTATTCCAACAATGCTATCCCCAGTCAAGGCCCTAGGCACTGGCTACATTGTTTACTACCTTTATGAGCTTTCCCTTTCAGCTCATCTTGTGTAAGTCACCAGTTTCATTATGTTATTCCCCACTTCCAATCCCAAAATAGCCTTGATTGGTTTTACACCAAGTTCAGTCTCCTTTGCCCTTCTTTCCAGGTTATCTGCAATTCCCTCTGCAACCCAAACTTACTTCCTACTACCCCATAAACTACATTCTTCACACCAGTCAGATCCACTTCACCCTAAATTCCATACATGCCATGCTTTCCTCACCTTGGTGCCCTTGCTTACCCTGCACCTTCGGTCTGGAATATCCAACTTTCATATAATGCAATGTCTAGCTCAAATTTCACTTTTTCCCTGAGGCAGTTTCTCATTACCATTCTTCAATGCATGGCTATTGTACTTAACATCAGTATCCCAGATGAATAACCAATTGTTTTCTCACTGCTGTAGGTAGGTTAGTTTTCTCTCTCCACCTGGTTCTGTGAGGCCAGATGCTATCATGCATATTCTTCTCTATCCCTGCCAGTGCTCTTATGCACACTGCTGGTCACATGATTACTACTAACTGATGAAGAATAATCAGAGATCAGGGCTCCATCCCTAATAAAGTGTGACTATATAACTTCTACATTATTCCAGGAAATTGCACACAGTGAGAGGCTTTTAAAAGGGCTGCCATGCTCTGGATTGGGATGCCCAGCTCTAAGCTCAACGGGCACAATGCAGAAACAGAGAAGCAGCCAGCAAAACCTACCTTATTCAATGAGATGGCTTATTGTGCCAACCTCATCTGCCGATCCCATCAACCCTAATTATAATCAACCAATTCTATTAGCTTCTTAAACCTATTTCAGGAGAGAGTGCATTATACCAAGCAACCATCATCAAGTAATAGAGTTATGCTCTTTCTACATCAGGCTTCATTCTAGCCAGTCAAGCAGAAAGAACATTTTGCATTAATGTTCTCATAGAAGTGTACAGTTTTCACTTTTTAAAACTTTCTTTGGTCAATTATTTTGGTTCACAAAAGCCCAAAATAGGTGTAATATTTATCTGCTGATTTTTAAGAGGGATGGACAGAATGAAATAAAGGAGCATTTTATTTCATGCCATTAGGGAAAAACCAACCTTGATTCTGCAGAGCTTATTAGCTAGAAGTAATAGAGAAGGAAAGGTGTCTGGAATGTTGTAATTGCTGCCTTTATGCTGTTATGCAGAGCATTGTGCCTTGGGGCTATTTAAAAACATTTCCCCAATCCAGAAAGACACTGTTATTCTTATTCCCCCCCTTTTTTTTTTGAAGAGAGTTAACATGAAATTTAATATAAGTATTCGGATGAGATTAAGCTGTAGAAATAAGAAAGGCAAAGGCATTGTTTATTTATCTGCACTTTGGCAGGTGACACCAGTGACACAGGTGCTTGCCAGGAGTGAACTCCTAATCTGCAAACTAGAAGAAAGCATTAAGGATAATTTTCAAAAATGATAAACTCAGGACTCTTACAGGATACAAAACGAGCATGTGTTAAAGATTTTATTATACTCCTTAATGAGGGAACTTGTCAGATGTTGCAACCAGTTCAAAGGAGAATCCATAGAACACATGCAGTTATAGATCAGATAGAGTGAATGTAATGTGCCAGTGGGGGCAAAACTAGCTGTTCTCAGTAGGTGAGAGAAGTCAGTGGATGGAATTTGCTTGTCTCTAGGCAAGAATGATTTTTCATCGCTATCAGCTATCTACGACCTACAGAGTTATAACATGACTACACTAGAATCAGAATCACACAGCCCAAAAAGGTGTCATCTAGATAATGCACAGTTTTCCATGGAAGTATCAAATTTTCCTTACAAAAGAGTTCTAGGGAAATATGTGAAATATAATGTGCTCTTTCTGAATTGAAGGAATAGGCCTTTCTCTAAGAAATTCAGAAAAGAAAAGGTATTAAAAATGGTACAAAGTGTAATTTAGATGTCCACTTAAAAATGTCCATATCCTGGCCTGAAATTTGTCCCTGAGTGAAAGCCCTGCATACCAGATCTGAAAGAAACTTCTTACTAGATGGGGGTAACTTAAAATGCTTTTTTCTCTCTATTTATTTCCTTTTCTATTTCCTTTTTTGGCTGTTGTTGTTATTCTTATTTTTTTTTCCACCTGAAAAAGAACGACCACTTTTATACACAGAAAAATGGTTAAAATGTTCAGTCAGCAGCAGGCTGGGGGGAGAGCCCAGCACAGAGCCTGCTGAAGCCCAGGGCCCAGGACAGAGACTCCTCTTGCCCTGGTCTAAGAGGGGTACTATTTATCAGTATGTTGAAGATAATAATGGAGAATTCACTACTCTAAAGATTAATCAGTTAATATGTTTAAAATGCTTAGGTCAATGCTCAATAAATGGTAAGGACCATATATATAATTATTTGCTATTACCATTAATTTTAACCCCACTGTCAGTGACTCGAAATCCATGCTTTGCAAACAACCAATGAAGAATGTGATAGGTCTGACAGACCTAGGAGAAAATGCCAGATTGAAAAGACATTACATAAGATGGAATGACCTTATATAAAGTCAGCACAGAGTCTTGGCCAAGTCTTCATTTCAAAACAACTTAAAAAACATATGAGATGCTATATGAACAAGAGTTCGATACTATGCTATGACAGTTGAGAATCTAAAGATTAACCTCAGTGTCAGTGAACTGATGATAGTCAAATGAGATGCAAATCATACCCCTCCAATCAAATAAATACGAACTCTGGCACATTTTATGATTCTTTACTGGTATTCCTAATGAAGGGAGGGATCTTCCCTCTCTTGATCCTGTTCTCTATCACCAGTTCATTAAGAGCATTTCTAAAAATAGACCAGAGAAATAATCACTGAGAACAAAAATTTATGCTAATACAACCAATGCAGAATCTTCTGAGAGTTAAATAACAGTGATGATACCTGTAATTTATCAAGTACTTTACATATTAACGAATTAGAATCATTATTTTCATTTTACAGATGAGGAAACTGAGGCTCAGAGAGGTTAGAAGACTCTTCTGAGGCCATGCAGTTTGTGAGTACAGAGCTGGCATTTGAATCCAGAACTATTTCATGACTAAGCCACTTTATTGATCCCAGAACATGAAGTCTCTTAATGTACAATGCACGTGAAGAGTATATTGCTTTATGTACAAAATGGTGCCTAATGACTGTCACCCAATGTGATCATCTGTGTGTTTCAGTGAAATTCAATTCAGGTTTATGTGCCTCTTGCATGTGGCTGTTTCCATTTTGGTTTAGTCCCTGGATTGTCAGAATCTTCACTAATGTATCCATTATGGTCCCTGCATTAAGTTTTACTAAAACATCATAAACATAAACATCAAGGATGCCTAGTGACAAGCATAAAAAAGAAATCCCTAGTAGAAACCACACTGCTGACTATACATTCTAAAGGGTTTCTTTACCCTAGTCTTGGCAGGCAGAGTTGTTTTTTTAAATTTTAGTTCTGGGAAAGGATGGCCAAAATCATCCCCTTGACTTGACACCCTTCATCAGAACCTTTCTCCTCTGCAAAGATGTGTCCTCTTTCATTCCATGTCTGCAGTGTCCCTGCCACCTGGCTGCTCACAGAAAAGGAACAGATTCTAGAACATCACTTTCCAAGGTGAAGCATATCCATTTCAATCTCTAAATGAGGAAACTGGTGGTGCAGAAAATCGCTAAACAAAAAAGCATCCCCTTCAAACGCCCTCATGAAAGAACACATTCCCTGGTAGTTGAATGAGGAAGTGAGCAAACATTACACAGGGGCACCAATGCAAGGAATATCTGCTCACCCCAAAGTTCTGTGCCAGTCTCCCAGATCGGTTAGCCATTGAGTGCTATGCTATGCCAGCAATGGAATAGCACTGACAGCAGGAGACAGATCCCAGGCTTTATTGTAGGGTCTTGGAATTGATGCCAAGAAAAGTCCTTGCTTTTAGCAATCACAATTCCCAAGAACCAAAAGTCAATGTTTAACCAAAGCCAATGTTACCTCAACTCCTTCACAAGTATATACTATCCCATCCTGACATGATCTCCCAGATATAATTTTTCTAAATACAGAGTTTTGTTTTCCTCAAAGAAACTGTGTTAAAATGGAAAGAAATTTCTAACATGATGTAATATTAGCTTTCAAGTCCTAACTTTTGCCTTTTCCTGTGTTCATAAAGTCTACCAAATTCTGTGAGCCTGTTTTCCCATTGACATAAGGGAAAAATAACATCTGTTTCTTGGTATTCTTGAGAGAATCAAATGTGATACTGTATATGAAACCTCCTTGTAAAACTAGTAACATAATTCAAGTCTATGCTGGTATAGTCTAGTTACTTCTGTTCAATGAAGTTGTCTTCATTTTAAATTGACATTTTAATTTAGAAAGGAAGCAATCACCAAGACTTGTGGAAGTCTAAAGTGTAGGCCCTAAACCTCCTTTCTTTCCTCGTAATCTTCTAGCTATGTTTCATCATAAAGTGGTTGTCACCAACCCTCTCTTAAACAGCCAAGATCCCCATGTGTAGAGGTTGTGTTAGGTGACAATGAGATATAAGTAGGGCTTGTTAAAGAGAAAGGGTAAGCTACTTTCACATCTGGCTTCTGTGATTAAAATTACACCTTGCCTTGACTCTTCAGTGTTGTCAAGGAATTTAGCTGTCATCCATCCACCGTATACTCCAGATTCCTTTTTAGGACTGCTGGCAGTCTGATTACTGACAGACAAGCAAGTCTGAATATTGAGGCTGGTGAATGATTGGCATCCTTAAACATGGTAAACATGAAGACTTTTCATCCAGAAGACACTGATTTTGCTTCTGGCAGTGATGAGGGATGGGCCATGTCAAAACCAAATGAGGATCTACAGTTCTGTGAAAAAACAGACTTCTCAAAAAGGCGAAATCACTGCTGCATCTCACTTACCAGTCTTCTCCTCAGTCTGCTTTCTTTACTTTTCCCTTTCCTTTGTTTTTTTTTTTCTTTAGAGACTGACCTTAACTCATTCTTTTCTTCTTTTGTCTCATCTTCCATAATAAAACATACACTATACAATCAACACATAATATCCTAACATTCAGGTTTACCTTCACAGTGTCTCCTCAGGATTGTGTCACTGAAGCTGCAGTTCATTCACCAATCTAGCTGTGTCTCCCTGAAAAGCTTATTTTACCACTCTCTAATATGCAGTTGCAATGCCATAGGCTTTCCCTGCTCAATCCTCATGCACATAGATTCAGAACCCACTAGGGGCAAAGTTAAGAAATAGCAAACTAAAAACTGATTATATACTTAGGATGGAACTAGAATCTTGTGTCTTCCAAACAGGAATAGTTGATCTAGATCTAATTAGCTTTCAGCTCAACAAAAGCAATGGAGCTACACAGATGGCCAAGGACAAATGATTTTGAAGAGGAACAGAAAATAGCTTGAATTCAAGAAACCTCCTTGGTATTTATTTTTTTGTTTGTTTATTTGTTTTCAAATTTGTAGATTCTGCAAACAGTAAACACACTTTATGCCAGACATTTACTCCTCTACTTAAATTCACTGACATTTACATATAATAAGCTGGCTCACCAAGTTACACTGTTGAATATTTTATAAAAATATAGTTATAAGAGTCTTAGGCATTATCAAATCCAATCCTCTTATCTTAAAAATGAGTAAACTGAGGTTTAGAGATATAAATTGACTTGCATAAAGTCACACAGTCCATGGCAGAGACGGAGCCCAGAAACCATGTCTATGGAGTTCTAATTCATGATTCTTCCTGGTACTTTATATACTTTATATACTTTACCTGGCAGGTAAATCTCATATCAATAAGCCAAATATTTTGGTGAAAATCAGAATGTTACATTTTTTCCAAAGAATGAACAGAACATGGGCCTCTCAGCAGAAAACTGTTGAAACTTAGTATTCCTGAATTCTTGTGTAGCCCTGCAACTTGGCAAAAATCTCCTTCTTTCAGAAGACTTCTGCTGTTATCAACAGGATAAATGGGTGGCTACTTACTTAAAACAACCCTGGAAGAAATAAACATAGGAAAAGTGTAATCTCAGAGGCCTTCCCATTACATAGCTGTTATTCTCCAAGAATCTCATATAGAAAATAGTCTTTCAGGAAGGGCTGGTTGAGCTAAAGTGGAGATCCAACAGCTCACATAAAATTCACAGTTTGTAATCCACAGCTGAGCTTTTGAATTTTAAATTCTGTGGTGTGACAATGACATAAATTAAGTTTGTCTGTTTCCTTTTTTCTTAAAAGCCTAATGAAGACATTGTGCTGAATTCATTATCAAATCTTGGTTCAAGCCTTTAATCCAAGCTCTGATGCCCTAGAAGTCCAATTACCACGAAATGCCCACCCCACCTGGTATGCTGACCTGAATGGCAAGTCACAGGGCAAGCAGCATTGGTAAAATGGCAACAGCTACACACACACACACTCACACATTATATATTCATGTGTGTATGTGTATGTATATATGCAAACCCATCCCATTCTCTTTAATAATAAGAATCTTTAACCCTCTGAATTGCTGCAGAAATCTAAACTACTACTGTAGCCCTGTTAACAGCCAACTCTGTGACAAGGGCCCACTCAAAAGAGAGGAAAGTCAATAAAAGTAAAGTGTAAGTGTACTCTTAATGACAGGTTCTTGCAGGCACTTTCCCCCAAATTACACCATTCCTATTCAAATACCATCTCAAGAGTCTCAGACAGTGTCAAGTGCAATCATTGTTATTGCAGTTGCCAAGGTAATCAATTGAAATCATAATGAAGGGAACAGAAGGAAATCAATAGAGTCTGAAATTACAAATAAAGAGAAGCTATCGTTTAAGAGCATTTGGCTGAAATCTTCCATATTAATGGAGTCAGAAATGGCTGTGTCATTCAGAAGCAGTGTGGTGCATAATTCAGCTGAGTGCATTAGAACACCTAAAAGCGAATGCAATAATTAGGGCTGCCTACCAAGAATCTGTCCACCTTAGAAGGCATATTGCTGAGTTGTTTATTATAGTTCCAATGTGTTTTCATATCTCAATATTTTCAATCATGTCCCACAGCACTCTTAGGTAGGAGGCAGGATTAGCTCAGCTCAGAGCCATTAGAACAGGTTGTTTGTCCAGAATGATTTTGAGACTGGGAAGTCAGAGGGACTAATCATGCATTTTATTTTAGAATTATATTCTTTTTCAAAAATTTCATTGATTTGGTAGAGTGATACAGGTGGTAGAAAAAGTAAGGGCTAAGTGTAAAAATAGATTATAGGAAAATTGATTATTACCTAGTCTTTAATCACATGCTTGAAAAGTTCAATGGGGTCTATTAAAGTGACATAAATTTTTTTCAATTCCATTGTTATTTGTAAAGGTAAAATGAGCATTCCAGAATTGCCTAATACTCATGATCAACTAGACCTAAAGAGAGAATAGGAACCAAATGACAATAAAGATTGAAAAGCTATCCAGCCATTTTATCAGGAAATAGTCCATTAAAGGGATAAGGAATTATGAAAAAATCGTGTAGACTTTCTTATATTGGCTTATCACTGGGAACTAAAAATGACAGGTTTATGGATTTCAGCAGAAATACATTTATTTCATTTTCAATATTCTATGACAGGCTTTCCGTATTCCACTCCACTGCTTTGCAGGCCTTGACTTACAGGCAGTCTCTTTGAGAAATCCTGAACCTTTTATCTCAATCTATAGATGGCAGGAATACATAAAAAGCTTATATGTGTTTGGCATCAATATCATCAGAACACTGGAACTGCACACATATAATTTATACATATTCAACTATACTCTTTTGGTCAAAAATAGAAAAAGGGAGAGAGGAATACAACAGTTAACCTAGTGTGAGTTCTGATTACCATCCTGCTCAGTGGACCTATACTGAAGAATGGACAGAGATGGGAGGTTAGGGGATATTTTTCTCACAGCAGGCTGTTTCCACATGCTTCTCAGTAAGTAAGCATTATAATTCTAGTGTTTTAAGATATTTATTTGTTTACCTATTTATCATTTATTTCTTTTTGTACAACATGGTCTCTACCTAGAAACTGACTCCTTCACATGGTACTCAACCAAATAACGATCAAATTTCTGGAGCCAAGACAATGAATAAACTCTCCACTCCATGTTGATCAGGAAGCATTTTTCTAGCTTTAAATATTGGCCAGACACAGAAAATGCTGGACTGTAAGGCTTGGCTGCACAGTCTTGACAGAACCAGTTAATTATGTGCATTTCACCTATCATTTGTCAGTTATCAAACACTGTCAACCTAAGGATTTAACTTATTGAGAAAATTGTGCCCTTCTCCACCATGGCAACTTCCTATGATATTTTCAAAGATAATTTTAACTACATGCAGTGTTGGCTGATTTTAGAATCCAAACTTCACTTGAGATATTCAGTAAATGTGCTGCCAGGCCTTAGCACTCATTCAGTTCACAGCAATGAAAATATGTTTTCCAGAACCCAAAGATTACTTGTGTTGGCATCTTTGGTGTGCTTAATAGAAATACAGAATCTCAGGGTTCACTATAGATTTACTATATTAGAATCTGTACTTTAGCTAAATACTCAGGTATGGTAATGTTTGAGATTCACTGTGCTAGAGGTCACAAGAGGAAAATATATGGCATAATAAATCTTCTTAGAGTATTATCCAAATGTTAACTAAGAAGAAAGCAAGAGACAGAGAAAGCATAAGCACATTTGTGTAGGTGTAATAGTTGGGGCAGAGTTCTATTGCTACATGTACTAGCATATTATAATCATCACGTTAGCTTTGGTATTATGCTTATTAGTAATCATAAATAGATTTGGAATGTGTTCATGTTTTGTAATATTGAATTATTTCCCCTCCCACCTTTAGGCCAGAAAAATGCATGTAAACAAATAAAAGACATGATAACTGGTATAATCAAATACAAATAAAATGCTCAGAAAGCTGAGAAAACTGAATCATCCATTCTACCTGGAGGGATTGAAGAAAGGCTTCCTTAAGCAGATAGGGTTGAACTGGATATCGAGGAGATGTGCATTCTAGCATGCACAACAAGAATACAAGACATATTGAAAGCCTCTGCCATTTTGGAGTTGCTAAGAACTTGAGAAAGCCTAGAGCTTATGGTGCATGTGGTTTTGTGCTCTTTAGGGGAGTTAGGAGCAGAAGGGATGGATTGGAAGAGATGAGGCTGAGGATAGGAAGAGGCTGAAAAGTTTGGAATAGGGTAGAGAGAGCAGGACTCTGACGCTGATGCATCACTACAAGGCCTGAGACTAACATATTATTAGTGCTGTCAAGCTCAGTAGTCAACCTTGTTAAAGCTGATATGATATGATCAGGTTTTTAACAATTTTATCAAAACCACTTAAAATTACATTCACATATTAAGACTAGATTGCTGAAATCAATAGCTGGTTTAGCCAATAAAACTGAAAACCTGGTTTTCAGGAAACAAGACAGATTGGAGTGTTTGATGTAATTTTTTGCAGAAGAATATATGATAAATAGTACAATACATAAATATATACTTTATCTTCCCAATGTTAGGGGCAGCTGCTCCTCTTATTTTCAAGTGTGTAGGTAATCATGCCCTTAAACCTCCAACTCTAACATCTCTGGATATTTATGGATATTCAAATCTTTCCCAAGATACATGTGTATAAACCTGGGTGATTTTGTTTTCATATCATTATGGGTACCTGGACTGTTGTATTCTCACATGTGCTTTCTGGATGCTGTACTGTGTGAATCAAGAAAAGAAACTCAGTTCCTCCACCAGTTTTTACAAAAATGAAGCTGCTCAAGGCATTCTTAAATGTTTGAAGGCTCAAGAGAGAATAATACCACACAGCACACAGTTTTGCGTTACCCACAACTCCTCTTCTCTCTTCCCTCTCATTGCTATGGCTCTTCCCAAAGTCTCAACGAAAGTGTAAATACTTTCCCCTCTATTACAGAAGGCAGTTTCCTCCTTCTCAAGAGTTCACCTTCTACTCCAAGCACTTAACTAAAGTGGTTTTCAAAACTAGGAATTATTCTCCCCCCTTAAAGGAATTGTGATAGTAGCTATTAAGAGAAAAATGATTTAGCTTGTTACTCGATATATACTATTCAGACACACAGTATGTGTATGTGTATATATACATGCACACACACACACATACAGATACATATATATGTACATACACCATATATAAGGTGTGTGTGTCTGCATTAACACACACGTGTGGACAGAAGGTTGGAAGGATATGTAAACAATGTTAACCATGGTTATATCTGGGTAATAGAATTATGGGTAATTTTTCCTTCTTACTTTCCCCTAGATGCATTTGTTACATACAGGGATACTTAATTTTTAAAAAATCAGTTAGTAGAAAGGAATGTGGTCAGTAGCTAATTTTATTTGGAGGAATAGCTTGATCCGAATAGTGAGCTAAAGCTGAAGTGCGAGGGCTTCCTGATTCAATAGGTGCTGATAGATTTGAGGCAATCTATGTAAACTATGGTTTGGAGAAGTTGTTCCTTGAAAAGAAAGGTCAACTGGGATGGTAGTTCTAAAATACTATTTACTAAACTAATTCCAGAGTTGGTGCTAAAGTAACTATATCCAGAAAACACTGTCTAGAGAAATTTTCTTTGCACTGTGTTTAACTTAGCATTTCCAAATGTATCTGACATAGAATCCACTTTTTACATGGAATACTATGAAATACTAATGAAAAATTATTGTTCTGTAGAATACATTTTGGGAAATGCTGTTTTAAGGAATAGTGGAGCTACTAAAAGGTTATATTTGTTAGACTTGAGTGTGCTTGTGGGTCTAGGGGAAGGAGATAGTGGAGAAGAAATTAAAAATGTAAGACAAGAGGAAATAGTTTTTTGGCCAAAGTTCCAGGGAAAGCATAAGGGGATGAAATCTAAGACCTTCCTAGTCAAAAGACCAGTGTCTAAACCAGCAATTTCAGCATCACTTGTTGAAATTTCATTTTAACAAGGTCCCCAGGAGATGTATTTGTACATTAACATTTAAAAAACATTGCTTAAGAAAAAGGAATCATACTAGAGGCCTGAAAAAGGCGGGATAATGTTTGAAACAGCTATTGTGGGGAATGAGATAGGGAAATGACAAGGGTACATTTGATACTGATTCTTATTAGTGTCTTGGTTTGGTTGTTATTTAAGTTTCTCCAGTGAAGCTCAGAACTGAGGAGTAGAGAAACAGAATTATGGTTGTGGCCCAGGGTTGAGGATTGACAGAAGGAGCAATATTGAAGAGTAAGGGAGCAGGAAGCCCTAAAGCAATCAAGACAGTATTGAAATAGCTGTTAGAGTGCATTCAAGGAACTCAAGAAAGTCAGAAGGAACATGATGCATGGGGGAAATCAGGAAAAACCTCAAGAGGTGTAAAGTTGAGCAAAGTGACAAATAAGAAAGTCAGGTTTGAAAGCATGGGGTTCTGGTCTGTCAATTGTGGAGAAGAGAAGACAAGGAAAACAGTGGGAACAGAAAAAGGGGAAGAGAAGGGGAAGAGATGGTAGGAAAAATCCAGGGGGGACAGTTTTTCTGCTGTCCACAAAATTGTCAGGCAGTGCTGGGTGGATCTCAATCTCCTCCACTCTGTGGTCCCAGACGAGGTCAGAATATTCCATTGTAATCCCAAAGTAAGGACTGTTTCATATTCTTCTAGATTTTATATGTGGCTTTAACCAGCTAATAGTAAGACTCTTGGGTTACCCCTTTTTTTCCACACTGGCTATCGAGGATCAGTGCATAGAAGTGGGATTACTAGGGTGAAACCAAGTTTCATTTTAGAAGAAATGGTAGAGAACATTCAAAGAGACGTTTTCATTGCAGACAGGAGTCTGGTCACAAGAGAAAAAAGATAATCAAAGGAAAACTTTATGCACAAGATACTGCCATCACCACCACCACTGCTGCTGCTGCTGGTAGTAGAACGCTGACTATTCACCAGGTACCTCTAAGCACATTCATGTTTATTATCTCATTCCATCTCCAGAATAACTCCATAATGTTGGTCCCATTAACATATTCACATTGCAGATGAGAAAATCGAGGTAGAAAGATGTTAATTTGTCTGAGACCATGCAGCTAACTGGAGGCCATGTAGCCAGGACCTGGTCCTATCCAGCTAATTCCAGATTCTATGTTCTTAATCACCTCACTATACACATCACCTGTATGGAAATGCAGTGGCCATTTCCATCACTAATATCATCACCATCATCACCATCATTTATAATTTATGAAATATTTAGCACTTAAATCAATATGTATGGTTTCAACATTCAATACCTTGTTCTCCTCAATCTTGTTCTAGACCATCAACACCAGCATTTGGGAAGTAGTTACTGAATCTGAATCTGAATTTTTACAGGCTTCCCTGGAGGATCTACATTAATGTTTGGAAAGTTCTAATCTACACTATTCTTTGTATTTCCAGATAGGACTATTTCTGGGAAAAACTGAAGAGTTTTTTATTATCAGGGTCTTCCTACTTTCCACTCTCATGACTCTTCTTTCCTCTCCTGGGAACCTACAACAGTTTGAAAGCTTTGGTAGCAAATATCAGAAAATTCTAAGTATAATGGGTTTCAGCTATGAGGAAATGAGTTATGTCACATAGCAGGAGGTTGACAAGTTAGAGTGCAAGGCTTATTGATTCAGTGGCTTATCCAGGCCATCACCAAATTCCTTCCATGAGTATCTATCTCAGGCTGGTTCCTCTTGTTCATAAAATGGCTGCAGCAGTTCCAGGATTTACTTTCCTTCACAGACTACTGAGAGGAAGAATTAGGGATAATCTACTTGATAGATTAAAGATCCCACTAGATTTTCCTTCATGTCTTGCTCGCCAGAATTGGGTTGCTTGTTAATTCCTAAACAAATTACGGGGCGAGGGAAAGGAATTCCATGGACCAGTTTCCACGAATCTCTGGGGTGAACTGGATAACAGGGAATCAACAAATGTGGTCACTTCAAAATCCAAGGCACCCATACTGCCACTGGCTTCCAGGAGATTACTGCTCTTATCTGCCATCTTGGTGTCCCGGCTTTCTGCCCTCTTCCCTTACCTCTTCTCAGCATTCTGTCAAGACATTCTTATAAATTCATTCATAAAATATTAATGACCAGTCAGATTTTCCCAGTGTAATCCATCTGAAGAGCTAATCCAATTCCATGTGACTGTTTCCAGTTGTTTAGACAGGCAATATCCCTTAAGTGGAAAGCTGAGTTCAAAAGGCAACTACAGTTAGATAGAAAAATAATATAAAAATGAAAGAGACTCCTACTGCTTTGACGCTTTGATGAAGCTTGGAGTGCCAAGAACACTGGATTGAGGCACCAGGGATACAGCAGCTAAATCTGGAGAGAGGCAGCGCTCCGCAGATGTGCACAAGTCATTTTACTATCTGAACCTTGATTCATTCATCTGAAAAGTGATCATACTTTGGCCTGATTCACCTCATATTATGAGGATGGTAAGTGATAATACATAGGATGATTGTTAGAAAGTAAATGTAGAGCGTTATTATTCCTCTAATACAAAGAACAGTACTTTGCTCTAGATGTCGAATATGTTTGTTGAATGAATGATTGACTGTATTTTCACCTTTCCAGGGAAAGGTATTTATATTTAACCTAACAAAGTGTATTTTATAGTGTCTCTCATGCTTAAACATTAGGTGTCTAGTGGCCTTTCCAAAGCTCTACAAATCATCCTAGTCCATTTATAAAAATTTATCTCTAAATGTCACATATGAAGGAAAAACGCAGCTTTACATTATTTTGAATAAGGTAAAATACTTGTAAAATTTCATTAAAAAATTAAAGACATGTTCTTCATTTACTTTTAAAAAATAAAATACATTTATTCTTCTGATTATAGAAAATAGTACTCATTGCAAAAAGAAGATAGGAAAAAGAACAAGTTTAAATCTTACATAATCCTATCACTCAGATGTAACCACTAGTAAAATCTTGGTACCTTTAAGGCTGTTGGTTTTGAATATTAATTTATATTCTATTCTATGCACATATATACACACACTTTGTATAATTAAAATAGAATCATACTATATATGCTATTTATCAATGAGCATTTCAACTAATGAATTAGATGATATATAGATTTTTCAAATTAGTAAATATAGAGCTACATTATCATATTTTAAGGTGGCCTGGTAGTTCTTCATGTAGACATCAGATAATTAATTTAGTCAGTCCTTTGTAAATGGAGTATCAGCTTTTTCCCATAGAGTTTGATTTTTTCTTCCCAAGGAAGGCAGGTACTTAGTTTCATTTTTAAGAAGCATGCTTTGGAAAAAGAAATGAGCTTCAGAAATCCTGCTTCTTCCCACCTGAATGACAATGTGAGATGCTACAGAGATCAGATGTTTAGGAGCCAGAGAGATGAGTGGCATCTGACCAAATAACATTTATGCAATGGCAATTATACCGCGGCCGTTATCTGAAGCGCTATTGTAGCTCTGAAGAGTGGTAGAGAAACAAACATCACATAATGCTGCCAGCCATCAGCCCATCAAGCAAAGCATGCTTATTAGAGCACTACAAAAATTAAGTCATTTCAGAAGGAAAAAAACCCCCTATTTTCTTTGCTTTTGGAACCTTCTCTTTAAACACAAAACTCATCACAGATAATTTTCAGACATCCTGCTTTACCCAATAGCATCATAATAATTTTATCTACAGAGCAGGAGATTGAATGTGGAGGTCCTTTAGTCTATTAAATTATTTTTGCCCCTGAACTTGGAGTGTGAGTTACCAGTTCCAGAGTTTGTAAGAGTAGGTTTGCCTGCAGATTTCAATGGCTCTGTCACTTGAGGAGGTTACATCTTTTTGTCACTAAAGGTCTCAAGTAAGCCATACAAACACCAAGTTACACAACAGGTCCCTGCTCTCTGACCCACCAATTTCCAAAGACCTGATATGCATACTGTCATTTTGGGGTGCCTTCTTCTTTTTTCCTATACTAATCATCTTCTTTGACTTCTTTCCTACCTTCTTTGCCAGTATCCTGCTCTTTTTACTCTCTTTCCTACCAAAACTTTTCTTTAACAGAACCCTATGCATTCATACACACCACTATTTAGCAATTGCAATAATAATGCTATACTACACACCCAGTTTCTGTGGCTCCCATTAAAAAATTATTCATTCTGGTTCTGCGGGCAGCTCTGCTTTAGACTGCAGATTGGGTTCAGGTCTGCTCTACCTTTCTCTTATCCTCTTTGGACCTGCAAATACCCAGGCCTGTTCTCCCTGTGGTGAAAGGCAGGAGTATAACAAAGAAAATGGGTGTATTCCATGTGTTTTATGGTCTTGGGCTGGAACTGGCACACTGTCACTTCTTCCACATACAGAAGAAGTGGTCAAAGAAAGTTTCATGGCCAAACTTGACATCAAGTTCATGGAAAGAAACTCTGGTTCTAAAGGGCAAAACTTCAAGGTCACATGGCAAAAGGTACGGCTATACAATTCTACAGGGAGGGCATGTAGAAAAGGAGAACGAAGATCTGACCTACCACACATTCTGAGGCTGCTAACAGGTTGTTGGTCCTACTTGTGGAATTTTTTTTAATAGCAGAAACCAGCTTTAAGCCAAATTCCAATGAAATTCTATGTGTACAGTTACAGAAAGCAATACACTTGACATGAGACTATTTCAGGGTTCCTTTACAGGGTAACATAGGCAACTCATTTTCTACTTGTAAAAAGAATCAAAATAATAGTGAGCCCATGGGTGGTTGAAAAGTCAGCCCACTGGGAACCTGAAAGCACCCTCAGGAATAGTCTTGGGTTTGGGATTACAATGGAGATTTAGGTTTAAATCCCACCATTGTAGCTGCATGACTGAATATTCCTAAGTCTTAGTTCCTTCACCTGTAAAAGGAGACATTAGTAATAACCAACTCTTAGGACTGCTGAGGGGACAAAATAAAGTACTGTATATAAATTGCTTTGTTTCCAATAAAGTGCATGGCACATAGTAGGCATATTCATAAGTTTCCTTTCATTTATATTTTATCTTTCAGAAAAGAATTGCCAAATTGCCATGCTTATTATATTCTGAAGATGAAGTAAGTGTATTTGTTGAATAATTAATCCAGAAGCACACTGCAGGCTTGTCTTCACTTTGCATTTCCTGTCTATTCTGATGCCCTTTCTTTTGAAAATGGCTCTACATGACTCTCTAACCTATATAAACATAGTTGCTGGTAGGTGGCTTTTAGGTACATGCTAGATCTTGGGGGCTAGAGAAAGTGGGTTGAAAAACACAACTGTTTTCCTTTGTTGTATTCCTAGGAAGTAAACTGTGAACTAATCCACGCAGTGTTTTCTCCTTCATTTCCAAAACTGCTATCCATGGCAAACACAAAGTGGGAAGCTCCAACAGCCTCCTCCTCAAAAGCAGCAACACACTAAACACACTAACCATCACTTTCACTTTCACCAAATCCTCATAAATTATTTTATATCAGTTCAGTCTTTAATCTGGATGCAAAATTTAATGCAACTCTTATGGATTAAATGAGAGGTTCTTAGTGAGAGTGGCTAGCATAATGCCTATCATGGAATAAGAGCTCAACAAAATCCTTTTCAACCTAGAAAACAATCTGAAATGTCTGTCTAAAATCTTAAAAGTAATAACCTACACATGTATGATTATTTGCACTACAGACATCTGTAGATTATCTCACTTATTATTATAACACTAATCTAATTATAATGCTAAGATTCAAGGCCTTTGAATTGGGTAAACAGACTCAGAGAGGTAGATAATTTTCCCAAGGTCACAGAGCTAAAGAATGGTAAAGCTGGGCAGGTCTTCCCACTGTAATTCCAATAATCTTCTTCAAAGTCAGCCACTTCTTAACAGAGGTCAAGTTACTGATTTAGTCTTGATAAATCACAAAACTACAAAATGATTCATGCTCTACTACTGCCCATTTTAGGAAGGATCAGCTCTTTTTAAAAAGTAATGTGCTTTTTACTTATCAACATAGCAGAATTGAACAGTTAGGAGAATGTGATACCAATGGAAAGAGACAAGCTTGACAGTACGTTAAATTTGATAAAAATTGTTTCAGCTAATCTTGCAGAAGTTCGGGGATCTGGGAAATACCAACTATGATCTGCTAATCAAGTTTCTATTTTAGTTTTACAATATATTTATTTTGTGAGAAATACGATTCTCATGTGAGACTGCATGTACTTGATGCAATGAATGGAGTCCTAAAAATTGTGTGAGATGATTTTATAACACTAATTATTATAATGCATATATGAAGGTTGCTTACTCCTTCATAGAATCAACAACTCTTGGAGCTAGCAAAACTCCTCAGAACTTCATCCAAAGCCACATTTTACAGATGACCACTCAGAGAAGTTAAGGAAGTATCCCAGTTATAGGTAGGTAGTGAGTGACTAGAACCCAAGTGTTCTGCCTTCTAGCCAAATGGTTTTTCCACAGTACTACTAGGAAAACAAATAAATGAACAAAAATCTTTGTGGTAAATAATTTTGCAAAGAAAATGTTATTTTTATACATATTCAATATTAATATATCTCTTATTCTAATTCTTAATGTTATAAATTGAATTTCTTTTAAGTAGAATGCATATACATGTATATACAAATGCATATATCTATATTTATTTTGGTTTCCACAGTATCTATTCGCTTGCTTCAAATCATTAGATCCTCTGCAGCATGGGCTTATTTTTTTTAATCCACAACAGTCCCCAACACATTTATGATATTGCCGTATGCAAACTGGGTACTTGATAAATATTTGTGGTTGCTGATGGAACTGCCCCTGCTGACAAACTACTGTTGGAAAAGCCTGAGGTCTATATTAGAGAGAAGCTTTTCTCTTTTAAACTATCGATTGACTCTTGCATGACATTTAATAAAACCTTTCCATTACCAGTTGCATAGCAGCAATTAAAACCCTCATCAAATCTATCTTAACTGCTTAGAGTCTTCCACTGGGGAGCATTTTCCTTGGCAAACATCTGCAATAAAAGGCTATTTAATCTTCATAACTGAAACAGTCAGTTATGCTAATTTGTCTCTTTTATTGTCAGTTTACATTGGAATCACACACAGCTCTGGTCCTTTCAAAAGGTACGGAAAAGAGCATAGCTCCTCTAGCGCAAATATCTAGTAGTGAGGTCCCTGTCACTGGAAGCAGCCATACCTGGCCCAAGTGATCATTTGTCGATCAGACTATACAAGATGATTTCTCATTGGGAGTGAGTTGGACTAATGAAGATTTGCGATGCCTTCCAATCAGAGATTCGTTATTTCTAGGTTCTCCCAGCCTAAAAATAATACCCTCAAACACTGAAAGAGACATTCCATATTAAAATTCCGAAACCAGGTTTCAAGTGGGGAAAAAATTCTTCATTTACACTTTATTTTCCTTTGTAAAATTCTTTAAATTTGTTTCACTTAATAGTAAGATGAGGAAATGTTCATTTTTGAGCATTTAAGTAAAAATAAGGCCAGACATAACACTGTGTATCAAACACAGGTGTGAGTCAGGTGCCGTGTCCGGGGCTCTGGTTGCTTCACTGTCTGTTCATACATTGATCATTTGTGTGTCACTGAGTCTTCACAAACACAGCTTCCTAGAATAAGTTATACTCAAGTGGAGTCTTTGAATACAAATAGGAGTTGACCTAATTTGCCTGGTGATTTAATTGGTGGTAAGTACGTGTGATAAAATTTAGATTGCTGAATATCATTTTCATTTTACAGAGGAGGAAACAGAGGCTTAGGAAAGTTCAACAAATTACCCATGATCCACAGCTAGTATTTGGGTTAGTATTCAAATCAGACATATCTTACTCCAAAGTCCACAAGAGACATTAAAAAAAAAAGTGGGAAGACAACACAGTCAGATAATGGTAATGGTCATTTCTTTATGCTGTTTATTTTTAAACTTTCTATATAATTTGTGTCTTCTAATCATGCTACAAAGAGTACCTAAACTTGTGGTTTTTTTAAGACTTTTTTTTTTATGGAGCTATTTAAGGTTTACAGCAAGATTAATGGGTGGGCACAGAGGTTTCCCATATATACCTTGTCCTCACATCTGCATAGCCTCCTTCATTTTCAACATCTCCCACCAGAGTGATATGTTTTTTACAATTAAAGAACCTACACTGACACATCATAATAATCCAAAGTCTATAGTTTACATGATAGTTCATCCCTGGTGCTATACATTCTAGGAATTTGGACAAATATATAATGACATGTATCCATCATTATAATATCATACAGAGTATTTTTACTGCCTAAAAATCCCCTGTGCTCTGCCTATTCATCCCTCCCTCAGGCCCAACCCCTGCCAACCACTGATCTTTTGTTGTGTCCCGTAGTTTTGCCTTTTTTGGATGTCATAGTATGGAAGACATGCAGTTTTTAACTTTTTCAGATTGGCTTCTTTTACATTTATTTAAAATGTAAATGGATAAAGTCTCTGATCAAAGGACATAGAATGCCCACCAAAGAGTCACTTTAGCTTTAAAGACACACAGACTGAGAGAGAAGAAATGGGAGAAGATATTTTAAGCAATGGTAACAACAACAAAAAAGCTGGGATAGCTATATTTATGTCAGACAAAACAGTCTTTAACGTAAAAATAGTTAAAAGTGGCAACGAAAGCTATCATATAATGATAAAGAGGCCAATCCACCAAGAAGATATAGCTATTGTAAATATTTATACACCAAACATCAGAGCACCTAAATATATTAAGCAAATGCTAACAGAACTAAAAGGATAAGTAAACAGCCATATAATAATAGTTAGGGTCCGTAACACCAACTGTTAAAATTGGTATTAAATCAAGCTACCACTGTTTCACTCTTAACAATGGACAGATCATCCAGACAGAATATCAGTAAGAAGACAGTGGATTTGAAGAAAACTATAGAGCTAATGAGCCTAACAAACATATACAAAACATCTCATCCAGTAACAGCAGAATACACATTCATCTCAAGTGCACATGAAACATTTTCTAGATAGATTATATACCAGACCACAAAATAAGTCTTAGCATATTTAAGAAGACTTAAATCATACAGAATGAGTTTGGACCACAATGGCTTGAAACTAGAAATCAACAATAAAAGGAAAACTAGAAAATTTACAAACACATGGGAGTTAAACACTACACTCCTGAATAACTAATGCATCAAAGAAGAAATGAAAAGGAAATTTTAAAAAGCATCTTAGGACAAACAAAAGTGAAAACACAATATACTACAACTCAAGGGATGCAGGAAAAGCTGTTCTAAGAGGAAAGTTCATAACAATGAAGGCATTATTAAGAAAACAGAATGATCTCAAATAAACAACCTAACTTTACACCTTAAAGAACCAGAAGAAATAAATTAAGCCCAAAGTTAGTGGAAGGAAGGACAAATAAATATTAGAGCAGAAATATGTGAAAGTTTATACCCTTTTACCAAATTCTCCCTATTTTCCCCAAACCGCTGGGCCCTGGCAACCACTTTTGTACTCTCTGTTTCATTAAGTTTAATTTTCTCACTCTCTCTTCTTTTTTTTAGATTTCACATCTAAATGACACCATGAAATATTTGTCTTTTTCCGTCAGGCTTATTTCACTTAGCTTAATGACTGCCAGGTTCATCCAGGTAGTCACAAATGGTAGGATTTCTTTCTTTTTTAAGGCTGAATTATATATATATATATATATATATATATATATATATATATATATATATATATATATATATACACACATATATATATACACACACACACACATATGTATACACACACATACACACACATACACTGAATTATATGTCTATATATGACATTTTACTGATCCATTCATCCAACAACACTTAGATTAGTCCCTATAACTTGTCTATTGTAAATAATGCTGCAGTGAACCATAAGAGTACATATATCTATTTTATTTCACTTTATTTTATTTTCTAATTTTATATTGTATTTTATTTTACTGTGAGAGGATGACAACATAAGATCTACCCTCTTAACCAATTTTTAAGTGTATAATATATTATTGTTGACTACATGTTCAATGTTGTGCAGCAGATCTCTAGAGCTTATTTATCTTGCTTGACTGAAACTTTATCCCCATTGATTAGTAACTCCCCATTTCACCCTCTCTCCAGCCCCTGGCAACTACCATTCCACTCTTTGATTAATGAATTTGATTACTTTAGATCCCTTATATAAGTGGAAGTATTCAATATTTATCTTTCTGTGATTAGCTTTTTATTTTAAAGTTGAAGAGTATTTTATTGTATGTATATACCACATTTTATTTATCCATCCATCTATTAATGGATATTTAGGTTGTTTTCACATTTTGGCTATTGTGAATACATGTGAAACAAGAAAGTGCTAATGTTAGGCAATTAGATAGAAAAGAGCACCGGGCAAGGGGAGAGGAAGGGAGAGGGAACAACCAGAAAATAACAGTACTCCTACACTCAGGATAAGGCGCTCCAAAACCTTTTTCTTTCTCTAAATGAAGACCAGCAAAGAAGCCGGCTAGAATTGAACGCTGTGGCTGCACAGTAGAGAGAAGGATCTGGCTTAATGTGACCCAATGCTCATTATAATATAATTAACATTACAGTTTGAGCCTCCTCCCATAGGAATCTCTATGTGCATGACGGGTAAAAACATACGTAAAAGAGATGGGGTATGCCTGAGCACAAGGAATGTGAACTGTCAATCAGCCTGAGCACAAGAGCCATGAGCTATCAGTCTGAGCACTCAAAGAATCTGAGCCATGAATCAATCTATCAATCATGAAAACGCCTCTAAGCCAGGATATAAAAACAGGCCAAAACAAAGGAATGACGCCATTTTTCCTTTCTTGGATTGGCCCCCCTCCAATTCTTCGGGGGCGTACTGTATTTTACCACCTTTTCACTAATAAAATCTGTTTATATCATGCTCTCTGTCTCCCACTAGAAATTCATTTTTTTTTGAGTGACTAAGAGGTAACTTTTATTCCCCTCCTCCCTGTAACACTAATATCTTTTGAAGATTCTGATTGCAATTCTTTTGGATTAATACCCACAGCTGGGATTGCTAGGTCATATGGTAGTTCTGTTTTCTTTCTTTCTTTTTTTTTTTTAAGAAACCTGCATACTCTTTTCCATAGCAGTAGCACCATTTTGCATTCCCACCAACGGGGTTCAAGGATTCCAATTTCTCTATATCCTAGCCAGCACGTCCTATCTTTTTTGATAATAGTCATCTTGACAGGTATGAGGTGATACCTATTTTGGAGAATGGTTTTGTTTTTCGATATATACCTAGAAGTGGAATTGTTGGATCATTTGGTTATTTACTTACTTACTTACTTAATTAATTATATAAATTTTAAAGGAAATAACTCTACTTGTAATTTGTTCAGGAACCTCCATACGGTTTTCCATAGTGGCTGTACCAGTTTACATTCCCACTAACAGTGTCCAAGGGATTCCTTTTCTCCTTATCTTCCTCAGCATTTGTTATCTCTTGTCTTTTTGATAACAGTCATCCTAACAGGTATGAGGTAATAATTCATTGTGGGTTTTTTGGGGGGTGGGGAGGAGTCTTCAATGTTACACTAAGTGAAATAAGTCATTATAGCTTTGATTTGCAATTTCCTGATAATTAGTGATGTTGAGCATCCTTTCATATATCTGTTGGCAATGTGTATGTCTTCTTTTGTAAAATATATATTCTGGTCCTTTGTCCATTTTTAAATTGTGCTATTTATTTATTTATTTATTTATTTATTTACTATTGAATTGTATGAGTTCATTGTATATTATGGTTATTAACTCTTATCATATGGGTACTTTGCAAGTATTTCCTCCCATTCTGTAGGTTACCATAATATATTTTAGATTGTTTGCTGAGCAGGAGTTTTTTAATTGGATGTAGTCCCTCTTATTTTGTTTTTGTTGCCTTTGGTTTTAGTATCAAATTCCTAAAAAAGCATCATTAAGAACAATGTCAAGGAGACTTCCCCCTAGATTTTCTTCTAGGAATTTATAGTTTCAGGTCATATGTTCAAGATCCAAGTTGAATTGAATTTCATGTATAATGTAATGTAGGAGTCCAGTTTCATTCTTTCTCATGTGATCCAGTACCATTTATTGAAGAGACTACCCTTTTCTCTTTATAGATTCTTGCCTCCTTTGTTCCAAATTTATTGACTAAATATGCATGGGTTTATATCTAAGCTCTTGATTCTGTTCCATTATTCTATATGTCTGTTTTTATGCCAATACTATACTGATTTCATTGCTATAGATTTCTAATACAGTTTGAAGCCAGGAAGTGTGATTTCTCCAGCTTTGTTCTTCTTTCTCAAGATTGCTCTGGCTATTTAGATTCTTTGATGAATCAATATGAATTTTAGTTTTTTTTCCATTCCATTGGAAGGGGAAGTTCGGGAGTCTTCTATGTCACCATCTTTGTTGGTCCCTCTTTTCCTTTTAAACATTGGGTTCTACCGAACTTTTGTGTACAGAGCTAGGTTAACTTTTACTGTATTTCTCTATTTTCCACTCTTCTCTCTCCCTTGCTGTAAAAGGTACATTCCTAAAGTGTCTAATAGACCAGACTTTTTAAAGATGTTTAATTTCTCAAATTTTGTTTTTATTTCTGTTTATACACTTACATAATTTAAATACAAATAATTCTACATCTCATCTAAAACGGTTTCTTTTTTAAAAGCAGTGCCCTGATCTTCTGTCATTTCTGCTTCCCCAGATTAAAACATTCAATTATTCAATTGATAATTCAATTATATTATCAGTTGATAATATGGCATTTGCTTTCACATTCCTAAATGTCATTATGACACTGCAGCATCTTGATTCTCAGGTTTAGGTATCATCTCCTTACTTCTCTCATTTGCCTTTTTCCTTGCAAAGGAAATTTTGTTGTAATTTGGTTACCTCGATATTTCATGTTTATATTATTACAATCACATTACTCTTTTTAAGAACTGAATCCTGTGGTCATTTATTATTAATTTTTCTTTTCAGATCAAAGTTTTGTTTTCCTTGCAGTTAGCATTTTTTTCTGTTTGCTTTCTATGTACTTACCATTAAAGGAACTCACAGATCTCCGCTGTTTGAATATATCTCCTCTCAATACACTGAAACATATTTTCTATTAATTTGATGCTCCTCATGATGTCTCACAGGGAGCTTCTTGACCTGTTCCAATATGGACTGCCTATGGTTTAGACCCACTGCACAGCTGTCTTCTTTAGATTTCTCTGCACCACAATCCTAATTAAGGATTTTGCCCTCTTGTGTCTTTTTGTTAGAAACAAGAATGTGAGAACATCAAGGAGGACATTTAGTTATGATAACCCCATCTTTCTCTCTCCTACAACTCACTTGTTTCCTATACCTAGGCCTTTGGGGATTTCTTTGCTAAATTTCCTTCTCTGATTTTCCTATCACCTTAGGATTTAGTTTTCCTAGGACTGGTAAGTTAATTATCATTAACACATCATCTTGCTTTATAGCTACAAAATTGTATTGTTATGTCTTCTTTCCCTTTCTCTTTGTCCTTATGGGTTGTAGCTTTAAATTTTGTTTCAGCAATGCCATATTAATGGAGTTTGGGGTGAGAGAAGATCTAAATATCAATTTTCAATCTATCCAGCTAAAATTGCAGATGAAAATTGCTAAACTTTAAATATTTCCAAAAGTTATATTTTAAAAATTTGCCAACTAATAAGAATTTTTGGAGATACTGTTACAATACTTATTCTTGGGTTTTATCTCAGATTTACTGAATTATAAGCTTCAGGGAAAATGCCAGGGTATTTGTATTGTTAACAAGTGCACAAAGCAACGGTAAGCTAATTTGTGAAACACCATTTCAATACATGTGAAAACAAAGACATTTTCATGAATAATTTTATGATGTTAGCACAGCCCTCATACCAAATATAAACATTTGCAAACATACATACACACAACTGTAAGTCACTCTCAATTACAAACACACATTCAAAACTTCTAATACATATTAGCACTTGAACATAACATTATAATAAAATAATACTAAATTATTAACAAGTTATGAATCTTCAAAAAAATGCTAGAATGTGTCAGGATTAGGAAGGTTTTCTTCATATAAATCAGAAAATTACCTTTTAAAATGAAATATCTATGTGATTATATCAGTAAGTGCCAAAAAGTATCAAATAATAGTCAACATTCATTTCAGATAGTAAGCGAACAAACAACATCCTTCTAGGAATTAAAAAAAAGTCCTTGACCAGATTAAGTGCTATCCACCAGAAACTAACATCTTACTCAATGAGCTAATATTAGAACCATTTCAATAGAAAGGAATAAAAAGGCAAAAACATCACTTTTATCTCTACTACTGAAGAGATGTAGTTGGAAGCTTTTATCAATGTAATAAGATAAGAAAAAATAATAGAGGTATAAATATTGCAAAGAAAGAAACTAGCCTGTGATTTGCTACTTAGAAAATCTAAAAGAATCATCTGAAAAATAATGAGGATTCATTTAAATGTCTGCATACAAAATTAACACTTAGAAATTCAATAGAATTCTTAACTGTGTACAGTAATTAACTATAAAATAGACAACAGATTGATGAACAAATGCGTAGTCAGAAACAGTACATGATGAAAGCAGCAGTTCAAATCAGTAGAGAAATAATGGAATATTCATAAAATTACTTGGAAAATATGTTCTTTTAGTTTAGGAAATTCACGTCCAACAAAATAGAAAAATGTGCAAAGTATACAAGAAAGTCTTGATAAAAGATATGTGTCTAATAAGCATATCTTGAAATTAAATCTCACTGGACATATTTTTAAAGCATATTTTAAAATCTCAAAGATACATTTAAAAATTGTATTTCCATCATTGGAAAATACAAATTATAATAACAAAATCACGTTTTTTGTCATTTCAGATGGGCAAATTTTTTAAAAAAATTGATTCTATCCTGCATTTGTGAGAATGCTGGAAAGAACACTGGAATATATTTTTGTGCTAACACAGAATTTAAAAACCCATTTGGAGGAATTTGGCATTATCTTCCAAAATTAAAAATATATGACACGTTTACCAAGGTGTTCATTTCTAAGAATCTCTCACATAGAAATACTCACATATAAGTACAGAAATCTTATGTCCCAAAATGTTAACTGAATAATTGCTTTCAGTGGCAAATATATGTTGACAATAGGCTAGACATTAATTACAAAGCAAACTTGGAACTGTTATGTACATGCTATGGCACATTATGTATTTCTTTAAAAGAATGAAGTATGTACTATTATGGAAAAAGTTCCAAGACATCCTAAGTGAAAAAAAGCAAATCACAAGGAAACAAAATGATATCATTTATATGAATTTTAAGCTAGAACTAAAAGGTTATACATGAAATAGTTAACAGAGATTACCTCTAGTAAGAGGAGTGAAAGTTGGAAAAAAGATATTTACCACTGCACTCTTTATGGTTTACAACCAGATACATTGCCCCTATATTACTTTAGAAATTGTTTAGATAAGTAGCCTAAGTTTCCTAAATTCATTAGATGCTGTTATGAGTTTTCTCTTAGAATACTGGCAACTGTAGTTTTGATTTCCTTTTATCTTTATCTAAATTGGAATGTGGCATTTGAATTCTGCCTCAGCTCCTATTGATTTGACAAAATAGAAGGAAAATATTCCTCTTTTACCTCATGCCTTCTCAGGTCTACCAACTTCACTCTCTTTTTTGTCCTGTTAGTCCCTATTCACATTCTCACATTCTGAGAGAGACCTGGTTTTCTCTCTTGACCAATTAAAGCTTTTATTAAGCAGAAAGAATGAACATTTATATCTGTGTGACCTGGGTACTGTTCCTCTGAGGATTTCCAGATGAACCATATTTGAGAGGGATATTTTTACTTTATAATGGGGTAGAGGAATTGGTAATAGACATCCCTAAAGAGGAGGTCTTCCTTGGCCTTGCTTCTTGGCATTGGCTGTGAAGTCTTCTTTATGTTTTATGACTTAATTATAAATTCAGGTGCATGTCCACTAGCCTTTCCATTTCCTTTTAGTTTTATATTTATATCATCTTAGCTTTAAAAAAAATGAAACCCAAACAATTTCAAAGGCCAGATATGGGTATGGCTTGTGGCAAAACATAAAAAGGACAGGGGAAAAGCAAAATGTTTGGATATAGGTAAAAAATAAATCAAATAGGTATTGACACTTTAAAGAGTGCACAGAATGTTTCTCTACTGTAAATGATTCATAGCAGATCAATACTGTTTACACCACTCATTCACAGCAAGTAATAAATGTCTTTCACCTCACCTGTTTCTAGCCATTTAACATTGCTAAAAAGATGGCTAGAAACATCAATTGGGGTTATTTTTCCTAACCTGAAAATGGGTCAATTAGTCTTGGTGACATTCATTGCATTAAACAGGGCCTAGAGAAGGAATGGGGAAGGGAAAAATCACACAATGAATGTAAATGTATTAGTTTTCCAAGTTCAAGAGAGTTAAGTTGGATTTCAGAGTTCAACAAAACACAGTAGAAGAGAGGAAGAAAATTCTGCTCTTGTACTGTACTGCTAACTTGTTTCATACATTTGTACTATGGATTGCCTAAAATATTGATTATGCTGTAAGTATATCAAATTAAACAATAACTCTGAATCTCCAGCCCCGGACATTTGTCATGTCAAATCTCCTCAGTAGCAGTGGAAATTGGTGATCAATGCCATTTTAAAAGGAACAAATATTCATTATTAATAAACATGGCAAGGCTGAAATGAGGTAATTAAGTAGAAATAAATTAAGTTCTACTCTATTCCAAGGGAAAAACCTGCCAGGATTGATTGCTTCATTCATTTAATTAATGTTTTAGTGCAATTCAGAAATAGTAGAAAGATTGAGGAGTGGCACATTCTCTATAGCTTTCCAAAAAGGGAATGGGGATATTTTAGGACTAAAAAAACCCCTGCTTTTTTGTCAAACCTCATGTTGCCTATATTAATTCCTTAATTCTGGCAATATGATGTTTGTTTGAGTGGATTTTTTTTCTCTAGAACCCTACACCCATTTCTGCTCTGTAACCTGGCTAAAGAATAGAATAAAAAATGAACTTTGGTCTGGGTAAAGTATGGCTAAGTTGATGCCTATTTTCATTTGTGAATGTGCTCAGTTTTCCCAAGGGCCAGTGGGAAATGTGTTGAGTACTCCCTTGGCATCACTGTTAGAACCTTTGAATTCACCTACTGCATTGCAGTGGAGAAGCTGGAAACTACATTTCCTGGAATCCTGTCCTTTATTGTTCCAGGTTCCAGTCAGCCAATAAGAAGCACTTACAGAGTTGGAAGATGATAGAAAAAGAAAGGCCAGTATTCTGCAGGCAGATTTGTGGGATTAAAACAAATTTCCAATTAATCCTTGAAAGTCATCCATTTTGTTCTCGTAGACTAGACAGTGAATTTCCCAGAGATTCTTAAGATCTGCAATGGCTTCTAGATGAGCTGTTGAGAATCTTCTGCTTCAGGACTACGATATTTTCTAATACTCCATGACTTTTATTCCTTTGTGTATTCCAATAATTGATAAGCCTAATTTCCTTTGCTAAAACCCTTCACGCTTGGAATACATCTAGTTGCTTCTATTTTCCTTTTAAAATCATCTTTGGATCATAGGAATGGATGTTTGTCCCAATATTGATGGATATATCTTTCAAAGCTGAGCATTCTCTTGGATACAAAACTAGAATTACAAGTACCAGAAACTTTCTAAGTCTCTCACCTTGATGACTCTGATAAGATATGACATTAATCTTGTGATTAATAAAGATCACATGATACCAATAAACAGGAATATCTTTGTTGCATATCAGAGACACTTATGTCTCAAAAGTCAGGGTAATGCCATGAAAGACATGGAAGAAACTTAAAAGACAAATTAAATGAAAGAAGCCAGTCTGAAAAGGCTACAAAGTGTATGATTCCAACTAAACAACATTCTGGAAAAGGCATAGCTACAGAAACAATAAAAAGATCATGATTTCCAGGGGTTTGTGGAGAGGGAGGGAGGGATGGAGGGATGAACAGATGGAGCACAAGGGATTTTTAGGGCAATGAAATTATTCTGTATGATATTATAGTGGTGGCTACATGTCATTATGCATTTGTCAAAGCCCATAGAATCTACAACATCAAGAGTGAACCCTAATGTAAACTATTGACTTTGGTTGATAATAATGTATCCATATTGGTTCATCGATTGTACCAAATATGTCACACTGATGAGGGATGTTGAGGGTAGAGGAGTTATATATATGTGGGTGGAGAGGGCTATGTGGGAACTCTGTATTTTCTGCTCAATTCTGTTGTATACCTGAAACTGTTCTAAAAAAATAAAGTCTATTTAAAAAAAAGAAAGTCAGGGTAATGGGCAGAGAACTGAAAGGGGAAGCAATATCCTAAGGGGAAATGCAAAGGAGTATTAAGGAGGAAGATTGAGGATATGGAGGGTCTGTTTACCATGCAACAAAAATTCTAGGGGTGACAGAAGACAGATAAGAGAGGACAGAAACAATGAATATGTGGGTCAGAGGAAAGTAGAAATGTGTAGAGAAATGGAAGTAAGAGGTGACAACAGGTTGTGAATCATGAAATAGCTGGTACAAAGTATTATCACCAAAAATCATGTGGTTGCTACTCTTCTGTAAAACAGTCTTACTGAATGAAATAGTAGCCAGATTTTATTCATGTATTCAGGAAGCACTTACTGAACTTTTCTACATTTTAGCAACTGTGTTAAATGGCAGGTTTATAAAGTTAAACAAAATAGTTATTATTCTTTTTGAAAATGCTCTCCAAAGAATGAAGGGTTATAAAGAAGAGCCAATGTAATGCCACCTGGATTGTACCAATTCTATTGAATTTAAAAATCATTTCATATTCAAAGGGAATTTTTTTTCAAAACATTCAGCATCCAAACACTCCGAGTGTTCTTAAAGTTCTGACCCATCCCTGCTGATCATCTCTGCTGCCCACTATGTCAATCCTGAATGTCTTAATTAACACTCTTGGTCGCAAGCAATAGAACCAACTCAATTGTTTTAAAAATAAAAAAGAAATTGTTGGTCATCTACTATGTGTTACAGGTTGGGTTCTCCAGAAGCAGATACTGAAATGGAATTTGGCATATAGGAAATTTATTAGAGATCCAAACTTGTGGAAGTAAGTGGCTGAAAGCAGAAATGGTTAGAAAGAGGAGTTGTAGCATGATGAAGACCTGGCAAAATCTTAGTCAAATTCTTAAGGAATGGTGGGGCATATATACAGCCTATCTGAATTTCCCTGTGGTGTGCCTAAGAGTTGAAATTTTATCCACCCACTGTGATCAGAAATGAAAATGGGGCATCCTGGAAAGGGCAAACTTTTGTGTGATACAGTTCTCTGCAGCTGAGGCAAATCCTGAAGGAGCTGACAGCATTCTCAGAAGTTATGGCAACAAGTTTCTTGAAGAAGGATATAGGTGGCACATCTTTATGGCCACCACACTAAGTTATCTTATGTTGTCCCAGAAAGAGAAGAATAATCAGATCTTCTGGAAGGTGAGGAACTAGGGCAACTCTAGACTTTAGCAGTTGCATTTTGTGAACTTTGTTTCTACATCTCTGCTTTTAACTTTACCAACCTTTCAATCTTTTATCTTCCAATTCCAATTCCCAAAAAAGAGAACGTGATTGGCTCAGATTTCATCAGGTAACCAGCCCTGGGCCAATTATTTGCACAAGCTCCTGCAGTGTGAACATGGCATCAGGACCCTGTGGGTAGGTAAGTGGTGATATTGGTGGTGAATTAGTCTCCAGAAAAGAGAGAATAGCTCATGGATTGGAGAGACACTTCAAAAAGTAATCATGTAATCAGTAGCCGTTGCAAGTGTTAAGTCTTGAGATTAAGTCTCTTACGAATCACTTATGCTGGGGACTATAATTAATTAATGCCCTAGGATCTTTGCTGAAGGGAAGATATTTGCAAAACTTGTTCTTGCTCAAGCTCATCAAAAGGTGTTGGTACTATCCATCCCCCAACTATGTTAAGCAAAGTTAGCTTGAAATTCTGTAACCAGCATATATTTCCTGGTATAGATTTCAGGAGAAGGTGCTAAGATTCTAGGCATGACAATGTATTTTCATGATAAATCATTGTAAGAAGCCCCTGGAAAACAGTATAAGGTAACCATAATGCATCCAAGTGAGACTGGAGAGAGGGAGAGAAATGTGAGCCAGGAACTTAAGAGTGTTATATTCTTTCATTATTGCTTCAGACATTCATTACAGAATTTTAAGATATGGCTACTCCAAAAACAAAGGAAGAGCTACAAAGCTTCTGAGATCTACTCAGTTTCTAATATGTTTTATGTACATGAAAGGCTACAATTACTGAAAAATTTCCTAGCCTTCCAGATAAAGCTAAGAGACTGTTCAGTAGAAATAGAAAAGAGTTAAGGTTAAGTAGTTCTTGAAGTGTGTTTGCTAGTATGTTATGATGAACAGAAACCACTGCCTTTTTTTAAAAAACAATGGATAATTCACTTTATAGTGTTGAGGCTATGCTTTCATATGAAAATCCAGATGGCAGAAATATACCAATTGTTTACTCCTCAAATATAAAGTCATTCATAGCATGAAAATACATGAAAAGTCCATAAATCAAAAGTTTTCACCTACAGGCAGTAATGCAGATTAAATACTCTTATGATTCCTCTATTAAAAACTATTAGATTTGGACAAAGTAGAATTTTTAATGAATTTCTAGAGCTAAGTAAGAAAAATCACCAAGTGATTAAAAAAAATGAGATTAAACAGAGCTAGTAGTAGTCTTTTCAAGCATGTGCAGAAAAGGGTGAGATTACCCTAAAAAAAACTGCAAATATCAACACTGCAATGACGGGTAAGGTGTAGGGCACAGGGAGAAGACTGTGCCTGGGGCCAGCAAAAGACAGAAAGTTAAATCTGAGAATCCTATCTTAAGCCTGGATCTGAAAAGGCTAAAATGTTTCCACAATCTGAATAGCTGGGACTGACAAATTTTACCATCAACTTTAGGCTAGATTTTCACAGATAATTGGTCAGTTGGCCACATGACTAAGTAATGCAGGCTCTCTAACTTTTTTTTCTTTTCTATATCCGGAGAAATAAAGCAAAATTTATGGCAACAACAAATCACTCTACAAAGCTTTTAAAAGAGCAAAATGCAGAGGAAGTGAGTGTAAGCAGTAAAGTATCTATGATGGAAAAAAAAGTTTATTGGGTTTTGAAAGAATAAAAAAGTAAGAAAGCAAGAAAGAGAGAATGTGGATACCAAATAGTGATGACGCACATTTTGACTAGTATTAAGCTGCCGTCCTTCAGTTTCAAATCCACCCCTCTCTCCTCTGCTTTGGTGATACTAGAGCTAAAACTTCAACAGCCACATTTTTCCTTTGCCAGCTGGGTCCCTGTTACAGCTGACCAATAAAGAATGCAGATAGGCACTATCAGGTAGGAGAAGAAAGAAAGGACTTGCTCTTTCCTGTCTGCTTTCTGTGCATTCCAGCAGAAGCTACTGATCACACTAGTGTTTCCAATACTCACAAGCCAGTCGTATTACGTTCCTCAGAGGCATCAATGCCAGCCAACCACACATCTGGCTCAGAGTTCTTAGTTCCAACCCTGTAGGACCGCTCTTGCAAGCTCAGACTCTCTAACATCAGCTAAGCAGAGCCACAGATAGTAGATTTGAGTCCCAGCTACATGGGGCTGATCTTCTAAGCTTCTAAGTTTTAATTATTTCAAACTGTTCCCTTTGTTCCTCCACCTCTAGGGACTGGTAGGTGATTCCTGAAATTGCCATTCTTACGAAATCATATTACTCCATTTTTACCTATTCAATTCTTCAATACCTCATTAATGATTCTTTATATTAAATACCCTCTGTTGAAATAACTGGTGTGGTTTCTGTCTCCTGCCTAGATCCTGATGAATACATATGTGGAACTCTTTATTTTTAAAACAACCATTTTCATCTTTATTTTAGTCTTAGAAAAGATGCCCAAACACCCCAAAGGTCAAGCAATTTGAGGACAGAAATGTTAGAGCAGGGAGCATGCAAGGGGGAGAAGGCAAAGAAGTCACAGGCTTCTCTGTTACCTGGGCTGTGAGGTATGAAAGAATAAGATGTGGTTGACCTCAGCCCCTGCTTCCCCAGCAACCTGAAATAAAATTTGCTATCTTGATTTTAATGAGCTCACCACTAAAAATAAATCAGCAGTTGAGATCAAATGTTGAAACGAAAAAAAAAAAAAAAAAAAAAACAACAAGCTATCAGCACTCACATAAAAATTCTGTCTTCTTTCAAGCTGATGGTTCCATTTTCCAACTATTTAAAAATGAGACTGCAGTGAGCAGGAGCAATTGCTTTATATTCAGTGCACTTAAATGAATGATATAAAGGGAAATTAACTTCATAGAGTCTTTCTCTGTACATTGTATTAAGCATGAGTTTTCAGTTCTGCACCACATTGTAAGAGAAACACACACACAGAACATTAGTACTGAAGCAATGACTATTCCATTTCTGAGAACTGTTCAGGATGATGTGGCTTCATTCTGCTCTATATGGAGAAAGAGCTGTGTGCTTATGGGAGGGAGTGGTCATAGGATGGGGTGCCAATTCAACTCTCTTGAAAAGCCCAAGGTATTGACCTAGTCATTGCTGCCGTATACTTCAGATGTGAGGTACAGCAGACTGCACACCCAGATAAGAGGTTACAAGGGCATCTGACATATTTTCAGGGAATAATTGATGGCATAGCTGAGAGTGTCTCAGGGTAACTCTTGTGCTGAAGCAGGCTTTCCAAGTTGTAAAAGAGAAGTTAAAAAAAAAAAAAGTGTATCACTAGTTAGTATGTTTCACTGATACAGGTTTCTTTCCCTTATGTTTTTGTCTTCATATTTTGGCAACTGTTGGATAAAACTTAGAAGGCATCCAACTTGGGCAAAGAGAGAGTTTTTAGCTCACAGGTGAGATAAGATTGACGAGGGAGAAAGAGAACCAGGTAATTCTGATAATAAGAAAAGTAAATGGATATTGCTATGAATGCCATTGAGACTCTAAGAAATATTAATTTACATTGTATTTTGAGCACTAGAAATGTGAAACAGAAAATGCAAATGTTAGGTTATTACTCATTGCTGTTCATTTGGTTTTCGAGAGAACCCTTGGTGGGTATTCAGGCTGTTCTAGAAGAAAATCAGTACCAGCCTCTATCCAATCACTGCACAGGCATGGCAATGACACTGTCCTTTATCCTGATGCCAGTGCTGTATTTCTGGCTCTGGAGAAAACTTGCATCTTAATATGCAAACACAGCTGTCTTTCAAAATAGTGGATCTACTGGGCAGGAAAGTTACCCACTCAATTGATTTATGGAAAAGAAGGTCAGCTTGGCTCTCATATAAACAGCTATAGTGAATGAAAGAGAAAGAAAAAGTTAACTTGATAGACATTTTCATAAGTTTGAGGAATTATGATGGCCACATTGTTTCATATAATGGTTTATTATGGGCTGCATGTTTGTGCCTCTCCCCACCCCAAATCTCTATGTTGGAATCTTAATGTCTAATGTGATGGTTTTAGAAGGTGGGGCCTTTGGGAGGTGATCAAGTCATGAGGATGATGCCTTCATGAATGGAATGAGTGCAAGAGATCCCACAGAGCTCCCTAGCCCCTTCCACCATGTGGGGATACAATGTGAAGTCTGCAACCCAGAAGAGGGACTTCACCCAACTACGAACTATGAGAAAGAGATTTCTGTTGTACATATGCTAGTGAGTCTGTGGTATTTTGTTATGGCATCCCAGACTAAGCTATGGTCTCCACTAATTTTTCTTCATTTTGATAATATTGAACAAGTATAAGAGAAGTTTGTTGGGAATTTTTTTTGTTTGAGATATTAGAAAATAATTGAAATAGATGAAATACATCAGTGTCTTTAAGGTTTTGAAACTATAGGTAAAGATACTCTTTCGATGCTCAGCTAATGCTACTGTAATAGGTCATCAATCTGTCATTCATCTCTTTGACATATATTGAGCACCTACTATATATACCAGGATGTGCTTGGTGCTGGGGATATAGAGATAAAAGACTGCTTTGAAGAATTTTAGTTTAGTATAGAGATTTAAAACAAAATCCTAGCAATGATATAAAAAGGATAATTGCTGTGACAGAGGAAAGCACAATGTGCTGTGAGAGCCCAAGTACGGAATATGTCAGTGTTGAAATGGGTGGGGGGAAAGAGATGAGTTAATAATGAAAAAGTTCCTGGGGAGAAAAAAAGATGCTTGAAGCAAATGATAGAAGATGAGAGATGAGACAGACAAGTAAATGAGCAGTAAACAGGATCAAGAAGTTAGTCTCAGTTTTTCCTGTCTGGTTTCCTGGTACTGTGCTTGCTGACTCCATTCAGAGCTTCCCTGTGCTCCTCTCCTCCTTACTGTCAGACTTACAACCTCCTTGAACTAATAAGACATCAATTTTGCATTCACTGTAGAGCCACACCTATACCTCATTCTCTTCCCAAACAAGTAAAGTCCTCGGAGGAATGGCAAGGTGTTGTTTTTAAGTCAGTTTACCATAAAACATCTTACAAGATTTTCTTGGGTTCCTTTGAAGAAAGTTGCATTAGAAATTGAGGCATGAGCTTAGACACAATGAATCCACTTCTAGGAGTACATCCTACATAAATTAGGATACATAAATTTTACACATACACACAGGCACACACGGACACAAATACACACACACACACACACACACACACACACCACTGTATATATGGTATATGCCTACTGACGAAAATTTTGGTCCTAGTTTCTCTGCATCTTCCCCATCCCCACTCTCCACTGAGATCATCCTTTACTGGAAGGATTCTTTGGTTTTTAGAACTACAGAATATGAGGTTGAGGGGAATGGGAAAAAGAATAAGAAATATATAAATTAGGACAGAGGAAGTACCATTTTTATAATAAAAAGGAAACTCATATCTACTTTCATAGATTTAAAGATAGTCTATCCATATATATTGATTCAGTGTCTTTAGAATATATATAATATAGATACACATATATATTTATAAAATGCATTCATACATACTTAGCCTAGAAGGATACCCTTCAGAATTGATATAAAAGAGATATAAAACCTTTATTCTGAGGAATGGAATTGGAGCTGGGGATGAGTTTTCACATTTTACTTTGCATTCTTTTTGAAATAATCATGTGTTAACTTTGTAATTTGACAAAACCAATAAAGATTTCTAAAAGAAAGGCACAGATTCACAGTACTAAAAAAAAAAAAATCTTTGGCATTTATTTTGCCTTCACAAAAAAATCATAGATGCCTAGAGTTGAAAGTAAGCCCAAGAGACCACCCAGCCCAGACAGGGCTGTGTCTAGCCCATCCAGCAGATAGTTGCATATTCTTTCCTCTAAGTTCTCTGGGAATGGAGAGACTCCCATGGCAGTCTATTCTTGGGTTCAATTATCCTTCCTCTCTTGAAATTTCCACTCCTGAAGAAATGGATTCCGAAAGCTAAAAGACATTGTTAGTATAGGATTATTTTTAGTTATTATCCTGAAGCATATGGGTTGAATGATGAAGCGTAAAAAAATCAAATGTCTGACACGTGTGTCAAACAGAAACTATCTGCTGAATGACTTCCGAGTGCCCCAGTATAAGTCAGAGCAGCTGAGACATTAGCATGTCCTAGAGGTAAGAATCTGAGTAAACTGAGCAGGTTTTTAAAGACAGAGGTCTCCAGAGTTGTGGCTTAGTTCTGTCATATTCTGGATGCCTGAGAATTCTAGCATTTAGCATCTCACAATGGGATTAAAACCAGCTACTAATTCCAATCAAAGAAAATGTTACAGAGAAACAATTTTAAATGCTCAGAATCCTACAACGTGGGGAAGAAACCAGAAAACTCATCAAACTCCCTAACTCCATCCCTTAAGACTAGCTTTCAGGATCTTTTTCTGCTTCCCTCTATGTCTAGAAAAGATTGAAGCATTCTCTGTCCAGAACATAAATACTCCAAAAAAGCCATTTCTAGAGGATGTGTTGCCAAGTCCAAGGAAGAAATAATGATTTAAAGATGAAAGTAGTTCTCAAACCACTGGGGTCACTTTAGAGTTTATCTTGATTAAGATAATACCTATTCTGAGGCTAGTCCTCTTTTTTGCATAAAAATGGAAGCATCAGAGATGTTGTGTTAAACTATTCATTTTGCAGCAAATAAAAACGCCTCTCCATGTGACCTCAGAAGTTGTAACTCACATATACCTTAAAGAATAAAGTATTTGCTAATACTGTATGAAGACTGGGAAGCATTTTGGGAGGCTTGCTATTGATATGCTTTGCTACTAGCGCTCCTCTGCCCTAGTAAACTAGTTTATACCCACGTTAGATAAATATGCCAAATCTAAGCTTCATGCAAACCTTTCATCATTGACAACTCAGAATACTTAGCTGTTTTCAATTTAATTTTCAGGTAAAATAAATACAATGCTCACTTAAGGAAACATATCATGTGTCAATTTTTATTAGTTTTAGGAAACACTTTCATGCCAAAAACTTATAAACTTATTAGGAATATATTTCAATATTACATATTTCACCTGGTGAAACAAAAACTACATAATATTGCTTCATATTCTGAGTAGAAAAATAAAGATCCAGGCCTGGGGGCTTTAGTAGAGGAATCGAAACTGACACTTAATTGGAGGCCTAGGAAGATACAGCCTCATTTTTTGCATGTCCAGATATTACATTCCAGCCAGGAGGTATTGGTGAGGTCAATGATTAGTCAATAAGGCCTTAGAAGTGTTAGTTAGGAAGAACTATGAAGATCTCCCTTATCACTTTTTACTCCATATAAAACTGCTTTCCTCCTTGTCCATTCGCTAGCCCAGAGGTTCTCAAAAGGGGGGGGGGGGGAGAGGATTTCGCCTTTCAGGGAGACATTTGGCAATATCTGGAGATATTTTCTGTGGTTACAATTTGAGGGGGGTGGGTGCTACTGGCATCTGTTGGATAGAGGCCAGGGGTGATGCTTGACATCTTATAATGCAAGGGACAGCTCCCCACAACAAAGAATTAATTATCTAACTCAAAATGTCAATGATGCTGAGGATGAAAAATCCTGCATTACTACACTAATCTCTCTATTCCTTGAAAAATCCAAGGTCTTCCTTCCATGGAAGGCTCATCCCCTATATCTCCATGTTGCTCACAGTCTCACCTCTTCTCTGCTCAAATATCACCCCTCAGAGGGTCTTCACTGCCCCCCACCCCAGCTTCCAAACCCCAACCCCTCATTCCACTCTCTACCACATCACTCTTTGATTTTCTTCATGGCATATACTGTGTATTACTTGTCACCTCTGTTTTTGTTATGAAAAGAACCATGCTTGCTACATAAGCATTTGTAGTAAGAGTGAATATATACCTGTGCATATTTAAGTTTATTTACATTCACACTCACACTTGGATTTTTATCCAAGCCTTTATCTAGGTGTGATACTTACAGTCAATATTTATTGTGCTATAGGATAGATACTCTTAGGAGCTTTGCATGGATCATCTCACTTAATCTTCACAACAACTCAATCAGGTAAGTATTCTAGCAATTTCTCTTTTACCGGTGAGGAACCTGAGGGTATGATGACTTACCACGGTCAAGCAGTTAGTAAGTGAAAAGGCAAAGAATCCACCTTGGCAACAACCATGCTCGGAACCAGGAAGACTGCTCAAGGTCCTTCCTTATTAAGTATGGACTAAACTTTGAGACACAGCCGGCTTTCAACATGTTTCCAAATGGGTGACCAAAGCCATTATCATGTGAATTGCATTCAACTCATTTCAACTCAAGAGAAATTTACTGACCATCTTCCAAGTGCCAATGCTGCGAGTACTGCTCAGCTACTGAGCACTCAAAGATGAGTAATCCCTCCTGATATTAAACAGACAGATCCTAGTCATTCTCTGGCACATGACAATCCGTAATGCTGGGTGGTCTCAGAGTCCTCTTGCAGTGTGAAAAGTTGACCAAACAAAACTCTCCTGCTCTTTCATTTTATCTTAATTCCATTAACATACACAAAACACACGTATTGTGTGTGGGTTAATGAAATAGTCATATATAATGGACTATCTAAAGTACTGAAGGAGGAGAGTTTGCACTTAAAAATGCTGCCTATGTCTTGGGTGCCTCACATACTTTTTAAATTAAGAAAATTCTCTCTCTTAACCTTTTATAAATACAGTTCACAATTATATTGAATAGACCCACAGGCTGTTATTTGGAAACATAAAACAGGCACATGAACAAATTCACAGCAGGGTAACAATTTTCTTTTTCTTTTAACCTCTTGCAAATGCCAACTTGCCATTCCCCAAATTGCTCTTTGGAGAAAATAAAGGCGATACAGTTAAAACACAGTGTCTCTGAACTCCTAAGTGTTCTGTCAGGAGCTGAGCCATCTCGGCTGTCTCCGCTGTTTTCTTTTCCCATTACAGAATAACCTGCTTGGAAAGTCTTTGCCTTCAGCCAGAAAATCCAGGTGTGCAGGAAAGATCAAACTATTTTCCTGACCACATGGAAAAATCTTCCATAAAGGAACAGAAAAGATGCCTGTGACCACCCCAACCTATACAAGGACTCCGGGCAGTTATAGAGTATTTGAACCAAGTATTTACCAAAATTTCTCTCTCTTTCTCATTTCAAACAAACAAACAAAAATTGATGAAACAGTCATAGAATCTTACACATAGAATTTGTTCCTACTGGATATTCCTTACCAGAGAGGATCTACTCCTTTTTCACGCTTCAGGGAACAAACTATATTATACATTTTGTCTTAAAATTCTACTAACAACATACTGCTTTAACGTACCTTTATTGTACAGCTCCTCCCACCCTCACCCCACCGCCACAATTTAATAGCTCTTATTCCTGAAAGTGTGAGTCTTTTGTCAAGATGAAATTCTTCTACTATTTAACGCAGTTTCTCTGTCTTGGAAGAGGATGGAGAACTACAACAACCCCTCTTAACAAAGTACCTTCAGTGCATAGCAGCAGATATTTTTGTAGTGCTTTAGATATTTACAGAGGATGTTCACATACACCGTCTTATCTGAGAGTCAAAACATCTTGTCTCATTGTAGACGTGAGGAACTTGATACTCACAGAGGAGAAGGCCATGTGGCTAGTATGCAACAGAACTGGAATTCAGCTTGAGTTATTCCTGACTTTTTTCTCTTGAAGAAAAATAAAACTTTCATTTGTTTTAATGGGTAATATTATGATACCATTTTTTTCTCATTTCCTGGGGTTCTTATTGAGATTTTGCCAAATATTCCACATTTCTTAAATTATGCAGAGATGATTCTGGACATTGCTGAAGATAATGGGTGATGAATTCCTATAATTTATGCCTTTCAATGTATGTATGTCGGGGAGTTTTAGCTCACAGTACATTAGTGGTGTAAAATAAGTTTGTAATAATGACCTATTTTCTGCTACGATTTAGTCACGCCACCTTGGCAAAACACCTCACTCTTGGGACCCCAGGTTCTCATCTGAGAAGCAAAGAGGGAAATTCAGAGTCACTGGTTATGAGATATGAGAGCAGACTTCAAGACAAGTTGAGCCAACTTCTTGGGCCTGACTGACAGTCTATAAAGACTTGTTGAATTACATTAAATTTGACTGTGCCTCTGAGGAAACAGAAGCCTGGGGAAAGTGAAAAAGTTGACCAAAGTTACACAGCAAGAAGACTACAAGATTCTGATTCTTGGTTCCCAGTTTGTATCCTACAGTCATACAATCTGATCTCTAAGAACATTTTTCCCTTTAAAAACCTACGATTATTAAATATTTTCTGTCTAGCTAGTCATTCTCTAAACTGCATTCTGCATGTTATTTCTCTCCTTAAATGTCTTGCACATTACTTGTCTGCAGTGAACCCTCAAATGCTTGCTCAAACTACAACTTTATGTTGACATATACATTTTTATTTCCAAGGTGCAAGTCATTTATCCCTACTAAGAGCTAAAAATAAATCACAGACATTGATACTTCCCCAGAGACAAGGCAGCCACATCTTAAAGCCACACCTAAATTATTCTAGAAGTTTATTTTGAGAGGACATCAAACAAAACACTTTCGAGAGTAGGCTTATCACAATTTCTAGTTTTACCAGAGATTTAATCAACATCAACATGCTGCCTTTTTCAACTCATCCATCCATCCATCCATCCATTCATCCATCCAACAATACACTATAGTGTTTAGGATACCAGTTCATACATACCACCTTCCTTCAGTTTAGCTTTGGGCAAACTATTTACCAAATCTAAGTCTCAATTTCCTGATCTATAAAAGTAGGAATATTTGTAGTGCCTAATCATGGGATAGGTTGTAAAGAAAAACAAAATTAAATACATGTTAAACACTCAGCATAACAGAAGGTTTCACAGAAATTGGATACACGTTACTATGTGTGAAGTGGATAAGCAGCAAGGATCTACTGTATAGCACAGGGAACTATATTCAATTTCATGTAATGAGCCATAATGGAAAAGAAACAAGCACACAAAATGTATGTATATGTATAACTGAATCGCTTTGCTGTACACCTGAAACTAATATTGTAAATCAACTACACTTCAATAAAAAACAAGAATAAAAAAAGAAACTGCTTAGTAAATATTGGCTGTTTTATGAACAAATGACAAATACTTATAAGGCATCATCTATAAGCCTGGTGCTGTGCTAGAAACTTAGGTCACAACTATGGACAATCACTATTTTCTTCCCTGGAGAAACTCACAGTCTAGCAGTGAAGACAGATACGAAGTCAAGCTGTTGTAACAGAGATACAAGTCTTATGATAAAGGTGGTATCAGTCCCCATAGTGACGTAAAGAAAGACGTGACCATCTTGACTCTAAGAAAGTCAGAAAAGGCTTGAAAGTGTGTTTGTCAGACAGAGTCAAAGGAAGCTACAATAAAAAAAAAAATGAGAAGTCAGAGCATGGGACACATGGAAGAAGTGTTAGGTCATCAAACTAGAACTGGTGTTTTAGGACAAGGTTGTGAAGGATCTTGAGTACCATGTTAATAAGGAGTTTGAAATTTTATTTTGGATAAAAGTAAGCCTGTTACATATATCCAGAGGATAGTCTAATTTGAAAAGACACATGAACTCCAATGTTCACAGCAACACTATTTATAATAGCCAAGGCACGGAAACAACCTAAATGTCCATCGACAGATGACTGGATAAAGGAGTTGTGGTATATTTATACAATGGAATACCACTCAGCCATAAAAAAAGAATAAAATAATGCCATTTGCAGCAATATGGATGGACTTGGATTGTTGTACTAAGTGAAATAAGACAGAAAGAGGAAGAAAAATACCATATAATATTACTTATATGTGGAATCTAAAAATAGGACACAAATGAACAAATTTACAAAATAAAAACAGACTCACAGACATAGAAAATGAATGTATGGTTACAAGGAAGGAAAGGAGATAGGAAGGGATAAACTGGGAGTTTAAGATTTGCAGATACTAACTACTATATATAAAATAGATAAACAAGGTCCTACTGTATAGCACAGGGAACTATATTCCATATCTTGTAGCAACCTATAATGAAAAAGAATATGAAAAAGAATATATGTATGTACATGTATGACTGAAACATTATGCTATACATAACATTGTAAACTGACCAAACTTCAATTTTTAAAAAAAAACTAAGCCTAATAGAGAACTAACACAAACAATTGTGTTTTTAGAAAGATGACTCTATTGAATGTAAAGTACACTTTTGAAAACCAGTTCAGGGTCTTTTATCATGGCCTAGACAAGAGATGCTGTAGCCTGGACAACGGTGATGGCTGTGAGTGTGGACTGGAGATTGTAACAAGCGATCTCAGTGCATGCTCCAGGTTAGAGATCTCTGCAAATACATCCAAAGTATTAGATCTCCACAAAAGATGCCCAAATATGCTTTAATTTAAGACTGCTTTGGTGGTGGTAAAAGTAAAAAACTTAGATTATGTGGAATAGTTCTTTTTTTGTATTTTTTTCAATGAAAAAACTAAATTAGATACTTTAATTTCCTCAACCATTCCCAGGATTTTTCTAAAAGGTAAAAATATGTGGACCTACTAATTTCTTAATGACTCACCCCCACCTCTTCCCCAGGCTAGGTTATGTTCTTCTTTCTTATATTCCTACAGTGCCCTAAGCTTATCTCAACTTAGCCATTATCATATCTGTACTAAAAGTGCCTTTTGGGAACCCTTGCACACTGTTGATGGGAATGTAAATTTGTGCAGTCATTGTGGAAAACGGAGGGTTCTCAAAAAAACTGAAAATAGAGCTACCATATGACCCAGTAATTCCACTTCTGGGTATGTATGCAAAAGAAACAAAACCCCTAATTCAAAAAGATACATGAACCCTAAAGTTCATAGCAGTATTATTTATAATTGCCAAGATATGTAAGCAACCTAGGTGTCCACCAATAGATAAAGATGTGACATATAACAAAAAAGTAGACACACAGATATAGGGAACAAACTAGTGGTTATCACTGTGGGGAAGAGGCAACATACAGATGGGAGAGAGAGGCACAAACTACTGGGTATAATACAGGTTCAAGGACGTGTTGTACAACGTGGGGCATATAGCCAATACTTTATAATAAGTGTAAATGGAAAGTAAACTTTAAAAATTGTATAAAAATTTTAAAAAATTTCAGAACATTAAAATTAAGAAAAAAAAAAAAAAGAATTTCCTTTTTGTTGGCTTCCATTCATGTCCAAGGCATATGAGAGTGAGGGCAGGAACTGCCTGCTGCTTCTCATTACATTCTCATGCTTGGCACATAAAGGTGCTCTATGAGTGAAAGAATAAACGGAGGAAACAAAGTCTTGGCTAGGAAGATGTGAGAAAGAATCATGCCTGATATAAGTCCTGAAAACAACAGTAAATTTTCTCCTTTTTTGCATAAATGTATGCATTTCCCATCCCTGTATGAATGGCAGAGACATACTGGGTTTAAACTGTAGGCTCAAACAGTCTCGAATTACTTTCTATCACAGTGAAAAAAATGTGGTTTCTGAAGTCAGTTACAACTGTGCTCAGATTCCGCCTTGGCCAGATATTATTAGTTAACTCTGAGACTCAGTTTTCTTATCCATAATGTATAGATAAAAAGTAATTATAACAAAGGATTGATAAATGATTGAGTTAGATAATATGGTAGATAATGTAGTAGGTGACAGATGATCTAGACATGGTAGCTGTTACTAGGTACTTCTTAATAGTGTCTAACAAGCTGAAAAGCTTAAAAACTTTAAAAACAATTAAGAGGCCACAATCAATGATGGTATCCTTCTAAGCAATGAGGAAACCTCACTAGTGAGAAGAGTGGTTTTCATGAAAGAGTACATTTTTTTTTCTATCAAAATTACTCCACAAAGTCACCTAATTAGCCAGATAATTGAAAAAAGAAAATATTTCGCAGGAAGGCATTAACCACCTGAAAGTTACAAGTTGAATCTATTTGGAATATCATTTCCTACTTGAGGAGGTAAAGCTTTAAGAAAATGATGAATTTCCAACAGTCAGAATTTGGGTAAATTTTAACATTTCATACATAGAAGTTGTGAAATTAGTTCCTTGACTGAAAAAAAAATACAAAGAGTAATTATGGGTTCAACAATACTTCTTTTTTTTTTTAACAGTACTTCTTAATGGGTTAGTAATTCACTAATTATAGCAGATCACTGAATGTTTGAAAAATAATAAGGTGTTTATTCTATCTGTAAGCAGTATTACGTAGGGTATATGAAATGACAGATTCTACAATATCCAAGAATCTCTTAGGCTCTTCTTCTGATAAATTGGGAACCACTAATGGAAATTAAACAAATTAGTGAAAGAATTCAGGACAAATTTAAAACATAAATGTCTATTTTTCGTACATGCATCAAATATTTTAATCAAGGGACCTCTTGTTAGATAAACTGCAAGAGGACAAAATCATAATAAAACCATTTAAGCACATTTCTTTTCTTGAACTATTCTTGTTCTTAGTTTACTCTGTATCATACAATATTCAAAATTTTTAATTAACTGCCCCATGTTAATTCACTTACATACATACTATAGATATATATTTCATACTTTTGTATATAATACTACATTAGTCATTATGAGCTTACTTGAACAACTAGGTTGAAAGCCCTTTGTGGCCCCTTTTCTTTTACTTCTTTTTGATCCCTAACAACTTTTGGTAGAGTGAGGGAATAATAAATATTTGTTAGTTAGTTTTTAATGTTGTTAAAGATCCTATGGGGGCTTTAGATCAAAATGCTGTTCTACTTTGGAATAAATTATGAATAGTGGGTAAAGACAAAGAAAGACTTTATTCATGAACTGTGGCTGAGCTTTGAGATGAGGCAGAGAAAAAGGATAGCTGATGGTTGTGGGGCCTTGGGTCCACGTGGCCTGTAGTTAGCACAGTATCTCTGTCCTCCATGTTGACAACTGCCAAATTAGTCTCCCTCCAGTAATGATCCCCAAGTTAGCTTTAGTTAATGAACTGAAAGGAGCTGCAGGTACTTCTGGCCATTAACTGCCTTTCTTTGTGGCTCTGTGAGCTTGCAAGCCTTTTCTCGTCCCAGAATCTGATGGCAGCCATCTAAGGGGCCTGCTGTGAGGCAGATTGCAGTGAGACAAATCTGTGTGAGGCAGGTTCTCATTTGAGAGCCCTTACAAGAGCCAAGAAGTTCAGGCTTTAAGTTTTAATTAAAGACAAACTGAACCATTTTTGGGAAAAGTTTGGGCACTCCTTGCTGGGAAGACAGCCATATACTCTGTGTAGCTGGGGTTATCGTGGGCTTGTCTCCATCTGTGTAGTTGGATGCTGAGGGCAATACAACTACTAGGTGTTAGAAAATGAGATGTCACTCTGGTCCTTGAAGAAACATAATAGCACAAAATGGATAAAGACATAGGAAAAACAGAGAAATGCAGGTATATTTCCCATATAGATATAGACAAATACAAAAAAATCTTCAGAAGAGACAAAAAAAAAGATACTATAAAAATATCAAGTGAGACTTTTCTTTTTAAATAAAACATTGTATCACCTTAAGAGGCAAGTTGAATTTTACAAACATAAAATAAGAAGAGTTTTTCAGAGGTCTTACTCTCCCAGACTTTCCAAAATTAATTCTTATAAATTGGTTTTAGATGCTTCTATGGTATTTATATTATTGCAACACTTGTATCTCTGAAGCCCCTGACACCTGGGGCCCTGGTTATTTTACAGATATGACTCACTTCTTTTAGTTCATGTCTTTCCCAAAACCTGGAGAACTCTTGACTCCATGCAATATATTGAACTGATACTCACAAATAAACATACCAGAATTAAGGTGAAATTTATACAGAAAGCAAAAAAAAAGGAGACAAAAATGATATCCCACAGAAGTGAAATATTATTTCCTTGAAACCTCACTATGTCTCCCAAGTCTTTCTTAACACATCCAGATTAATTTTTTTTTTCAGCGTGGGTCCTTATAATCATCTTAAACACATTCTTTTTCTACCTTCTATACTCCATGGATCACTGTTTTTGGACTATTGCCATGACTGACAGCATCTTTTGTTGATGGGCTAACTGCTTCCCTGGCTGAGGTCTCTTAGCTAGAGTCGTATTCCTTCGTGAACATCCTTGAACAACCTCAGGTATTCCTGGGAACTTGTGGCATTATAGAAGTGAGATGGTTGAAGACCACAGGTCTTTTAGAAGAGAGCACAGATTTTTCAATAAAGCACAGAGTCAGGAGTTTCCCACCTGTAGGTTCTTTTACCCAATGATACTTTAGCTGCCTTTGAATGTCAAAAGCTGATTCCAGATGAAATTATTGTGTCTCCTGGCAGAGTCATGCAACAATCACCTACTTCTTTCTTTAGTCTCTAATAAGGTCTTCATCACTTCTATTCACTGATCGAATGTTAGAGTTGTTCTTGACTCGATTGTACTTCCAAGATCTCAATAGAAGGGTTGACCATATATTCTCTAAGGAACTACTTTCCTTTGGCAAGGTACTCCAATATTCTGTGTACTCACCCATACAAGCACACAAACACAGTGACAGAATTAGGTCTCAGGTCAGAAGGTTTGGATCCTAGCCCCATTACATATTAATTACATAACTTGGGTAAGAACTTAGTGTGGTAGAGACTGGCTAGTTTTTCACCAAACTGCTATTTATTTTCTCCTGTTCTCAACTAGACTGTATTTCCCACTTTTCTTTGGAACTAGGTCCAGTCATGTGACTGCATTCTGGCCAATGGAATGTGGGGGGAAGTGATACGTACCACATGTGATTCTGCATTCCCTACCCCCATTGACCAGCTGAAGAGCTCTCCAAGTTATTTCCCTCCTAGATTCCTTAAGTTGCTATCTCAAGGACTGCTTGACCAGCAACACCATTGTGGGCTATTGTTTAAATAAGCAACAATCTTATGCTTTGTTATGACACTGAAATTTGGGGGTTATATGTTGTTAGCAGATAGCCCACTCTAATATACTTTGATTCTTGGAACCTCAGTTCCTTCTTAGGAGGATAAAGAGAATACTTTCTATGGTGGTTGTGAAAGTTAAAGGTAGGTTTCAGAGACATCTGATTTAATTTCTGGCACATAGGTGTTAAAAAAAGATGGAAGCAATCATAAACCTGTAGACTTAGAAACCTCTTATGGCCCTCAGTGATGATACTGATTTCTATCCCCTTTCAGGTGAAGGAATGTTAAATCAGGGAGATAGGACATGAGGGCCAGTACCTATCTTTGAGAACATGCATAAAGACCAAGCCCCACATGCTTCTGAGTATCTGTCCCATTGCATTTCCACTCTTTCCCTATTGATAAGACAGAGGAAAGGAGATAATAAAACATGGATTTTACATGACTTTAGGGGATCAGACTCTAACCAGACAATCCTCACTGAAGGAAAAAATATGGGTGCTCAGACATGCAGTTGAGTATAAGAAGAATATAAGACAGGCATTCAGAGTTGGGTTTTTGAAATAATAACATTATTTAATACCACTTCTTAGCCTCCAGCATCTAAAGGCCACTAAAGTGTAGGAATATAGGGAATTTGAAATTTTCTCAAGTTAAAAGATATACGGTGTATCTGGTAATAGATACACACTACTACATATAAAATAGATAAACAACAAGATTCTACTGTATAGCATAGAGAACTATATTCAATGTCTTGAAATATCCTACAATGGAAAAGAATCTGAAACTAACACAACACTGTAAATCAACAATACTGCAATAAAAATAAAATAAAATAAAACCACTGGAAAATTAAAAGGTATATGGAATTCATTTGCTTGAACTTCAGAGACTGTGTGGCTCATTAAGCTCTGGTAGGTAGAGGGGCTGTTTAGTTCACTAGTATCCGCTAGTCACCAGTCTCACCACTGAGGATAATTCTCCACTGTTTACAATCTTGCAGGTAATATCTAATGTTTGAGATATAGTAAGCATTCAAAATACATTAACAGAATGGTTGAGTGAATAAAAATGGTATAACACTTGTGGATTACAGTGGAGGACTCTCACTGGTTCACTCTGTGAGAATAGAGAATGGAGAGGTCCAAGCTCAGACAAGTGCAATGACATTTTATAAACAGTATTAAGTGCTCTTTGCTAACAAAGGGGTAAGCAGCACAGCTGAATTAACTCAAATTATAGAAATCCATTTGTTTCAAAATTTAGGCACTTATATTCAGACTTTATAACTACTTCCAAACTAATCTGGACACAGTTTTATACTTTATTTAAAATATTTTCAAGGAAGAAGATTCAATGAGCTTTTTCAATAAATGTCTCTAATATCTGACTAACTTATTTTATTATCTACTTTCCCTTGAAGTTATTTTTCCTTGTTCTGTCCTCTGTAGCAATAGCAAATAGCTAATAGCCACCATCTATACACCCAAAGACCTTTTCAGGTAAATTACAGAAGATACAATTCTCACTTCCAAAGAGCGTACAATCTACCAAAGGGAAAGAACAAATATATTGGCTATGCTTGAGTAAAAGTGAGCTATCTGGGATAACTTTATATTTGGCCACAAACTAAGGAGGGTACTGTGTGAAGAGTTCATTGTCTAAACCAGTACTACTTCACAGGGTCTTTTAGGAGAGAGGATCACACAAGTATTCCAGTTAATAACTGGCAAGAACAGGAAATATGTACAATTTTAAGGCCTAATTTTTGAAAGAGGAAAACTTATTTAAGCCACTGTTATTTGGTCTCTAGGAGAGTAGAGCAGCTAAAGCTGTATTCAGATGAATTCATATACATGAACTATATATGTATATGAAATATGTAGTATATATTTGAATATATACATATACATTATACATATATATGTGTAAACACAGAATTTAAGTTAAGGAAGGAAAGACTTGGCTCAAGGAATATGCATAAGTATCTAACAGAATGTTTAGTACACAGCTGATACTCAGTTTTATTAAGCTTCTCTTCTCTTTCCAGTTTGTGTCCTGATGTAGATATATTTAAAGCAGTAATTCCTAGAGCCTACTCACACCTGTGGTTGCCATTTTCAACTCAGAAAATTGACGCTCGGTGGGTGAAGCTGCCGGTTTCATTCCTAAGCCTGAAGCTTTAAGCTAGGATCACTCATCCTAAATTTGTAGCTGCAAAGTAGGAACTCTGCTAAGATGAAGCATCACTAAGTCCTCACTGGGCTCACAGTAGAGGCAGAGGGCAGTCATGCTCTAAGATTAGGGAGCCAAGCCAGGAACACAGAGGGCATTTTTTCAAGATAAAACAGGTCAGTCCCAGAAAGCTGAGCCCAGGAGTTGATGATGGAGACCAAGTTGTGATAGGAGGCCAAAACCAAGCTTCTTTCAGCAGAAAGACCAATTTGTATCAAAATTCAGAAAGAGCAGCTTGACAGCAGGCATGCTAAAACCATCAAAATTTCTAAATGAGAAAAGAGAACCAAGATGGAGTCTGGTGCTAGCTATAAAGTCTCAATCTAAGCAATACTGAGTTTGATATTGAACTTAGTCTTTGCTTTGGGCAGGAAACATTCCTAAGTTTCATGTTAGGTCAGGAGGCAAGTCTGGTTAATGCTGGGATGAGGGGAAACATGTCTATAGAAAGAAGTATTGAAACAGACCAGGAACAGGGTTGACAGCACTCCTGACCCAGCCAGAGCTGACACATAATCCTGCCATGTTCATTAGTTTCAATCTTTCTTCTTCTAGACGAGATCTAATAAGGGATTTGAGTTTTACATCTTCTTTTCCCTTTACTAGACCACTGATGGAGCTATTAATGAGTGTGAAATAGCCACAGGCCAGACAGCCTTAGAGAAGAATAGATGAAACAGATGGCAAGACTAATCCACAAACTGGATAAGGCCATTAAGAATCCACTCATCACCACTATTAAACATTCAAGAGGTGGTTTTTCTGCACATTAACTTGACAGTATAGTATGAGTCACAGTCTTTCTGGGGCTCAGTTTCAATATCCGCAGAATATGGAGCTTAGACTAGCTCAGTGATTATTAAAACTGCTCTGAAGAGCCCTAGGGTTCTAAGGCAGTCCTTCAGGTTACCTTAAGAAATAAGAAATCTCAGGCTTCTACTTTAACAAAAGCCATGCTGCATTTATATGTTTTATGCAGTGACTCTGCAGTCAAATTTCTTTCAGGAGATAAAAAAGGGTCCCACTGCTAGGGTAAAGCTTGTAAATCACTGGGCAAAGCAAATCCAAAGGATATTCCTGGCTCTAACTATCAGGAACTCTGTGCTGAACAAACATCACACCTCTTGTCTACAACTTCTCTTCTATCAGGTAATGCTGATACAGTTAAGGAGGGAGAAAATCATTTTCAGCCCATTGAAAGGCAACATCGTATCTTATAGCCAGTTCATCATAAAAATATAAATCTGCTGTCTAACTTCCTACTTCCCAAGTAGAGAGGATATAAATACTAAATTAACATTTTAAGAAGTAAGATCTTTAAACTACGCAAAAATAGGCCATGTTTATATTTTTCAACGATATCTTATCATCAGAGCTATAATTTAGAATAAGCTGAAGTACATAGTGCTGGGCAGTCCACCTGGACAGAGGGCAGTGCATATTTTAGGAAGTTGGCACAAACCTGAATTTGGGGGGGGGGGGGAGTGGAGAAACCAAAGATAATGTCCACATCCTGGTCCATCTCTACTACTCACCCCCTCTTTTATCCCTCCTTCCCATTTTGGTATCTGGGAGAGTTGATTGCTTTGAACAAGAGTTAAAAACAAGAAAGTTTTTACCAAATTATGACACATACTTGTACTTATAAAGCACTTAAATACAAATAAGAAGTTTATGCTTAAAACATATGCCTCTTTTTTCCTTTCATTCATTTTACATATATTTATCTGGCACCTACAATGTGGCAGATGTCAGCTTTTCTTTCTCAATCTCTTTATATATCTAGATCTATATAAATGACTAAGACACAATTTCTTTCTGTCTAGAAATGCCCAAAATGTGAAAATGTTCTGGATTCTAAAAGTGATGTAAGTTCATTTTAAAAAATTCACATTCAGCATTGACAGCAATAAACTTCAACCACTCACAAATTCTGCCTCTCAGAGATACATACGATAACATTTGGCACCTCCTTGCAGACTACTGTATCTATCTATTAAGACAGCTATATGGGTATACTATTTAAAATGATATTCTACTGCACCTTGCTCTTTTGTAATCTGATTTTTTTCATGTAAGGAGTAAATGGTAGATGCTACCAAATATGTAACTGAGTCCAATGGAGTCAATTTTGTCAGCTGACACAAAAGACAGATAAAGTCAAGCAGCTAAAAGCAGATGCCTGCTTGAGATCCAAGTCAAACTGAGTTAAGAAGATGGAGCAGAGGTAGCAGATGGCACACTGCACTAAGGCAAGGTCAAATGGTCATGCTCCACTGTTAATTCAAGGCTGTGGAGAACATAGGCTGGGCCTTCCTTTACAGCCACACCTGTCCCTTTTAAAGCTGTCATATTTTTGTGCTGCACCTTGACATACAGGGAATATGCTTATCTTTTGGGCACTCTATGGGTTCACTCTGGAAGTCAGAAATTGCAAACTAGTAGTCCATGGGCTAAATTTGGTTCAGGGGTAGCTTCATTGGCTTGTGAGATTTACAAAGAAAAAAATGAAAAGACCTACATTTATAAATTAAAGTTTAAAAAGTGAATTGCTGATCATTCCTGAAAAGTTCACTGCAATCTTGTAATTCTATGTGAAATAATTGGCTGATGCTTTAGGGCAGGGGTTCCCACACTCTGTTGCACACTGGAGTTATCTAGGGAGATTGTGAAACTCCTAAGGCTCCAGTTAGATCTCAAGCTAATTAAATCAGAAAGTCTGGAAGTTGGAGCCAGGTATCAGTGATTTTTAAAGATGCACGGTGATTCTAGTATCCAGCAAAACTTAAGAATCCACTGCCTTAGGGCACTTTGAACTCACTAGTCTCTCTGCCCAAAAGATCTGTTCTTTCTGTCCAAATATCCACACATTTAAAGGCTACAGGTAACTCATCCCAAGTCACTTTCCACCCTACATTTCCTCCCCTGGTATCTGATACACCTGCACCCTACTTTGTCATCATTTAACTTATTATGTATTCACTTATTTATTTGTTTATCTGTCTCTTACTACTGAAAGATAAACCCCAATAGGGCAGGGATTTTCATCTGTTCACTGCTATATTTCCAACTTTTAGAATAGGGCCTGGTATACAGCAGGTGTAATTTGTTGCCTAACTGTGAAATGATGCTGAGAAGCAGTTGCTTTCTTTAGATGGGGCATGTGTTTTTCTGTTCACCATAGCCTGCTTCACTCCTCTAAGTTATCCACCTTATTCCTTTATGAATCTGTGACTCTGGATTTAGCTACTAACCTTAAGTTCAAATGGATATAAAAGTCACAGGAAATGTTCAGCTAAGCTCACTGTTGGTTTAAGATGAGATGCTAGAACATAGAGAAAAAAAATACATGGGTAAAGAAGAACTTCCTGGTCATGATATATTTGAGTGTTTCTTCATTTCTGAGTTAAAAGATGAATTATGACATTATCACACTCTCTGATCTCAGCTCAGTTTGGTACTCGACATAAGGCAAATGTGGTGTAATCTGTTTAATAAGTTTTTTCTTTTCTCAGCAAGGGTCTGAACAAGTTGTTCTATAGCAGAGCACTGATCAAAAGTGGCAAACGTCATTATCCTTGGCAGATTACCAGGAGTTCTGCAATTAACAGCAGCATGAATAGAACTATTTTATGGACTTTAAAGTAAATGTAGCTTGATGAAGGGAAAACATATTCATCTTGCCACAAATTAACCTAACGTTAAAACTCTTCACATTAAATACATTTCTAAGGTTACTGAGAACTGCTGTGGAAAGAAAAGCAAATGGAAACAAGAAATAAAATAAACTGTCACCTTGCAAACTTTATTTCTATGAATTCATTAGCCAATAGTATTTATTCAATATCCCCACGTGCAGGGCCCTGTGATAGGTGCTTAGGGGTGTAAGTAAAGAAAGAATATTCATTTTCAGCACTTACATAATACAGGAAATGAGTCCATGCAACAATTTAGACCAAGAGAACTAGGTGAATAAAAACTGTA